>NC_069735.1:1667620-1737620 GCF_027358585.1 Pangasianodon hypophthalmus
ATAAGATTGTCAGAGTAAATCTAAGTGACAGTGACGGATGCTGCCTCCGTTAGCCCACGGTCTAAAACATTCATCAAAATTAAGAGCTTTTCAGCTTTCCATCACCTGATGTAGTGCAGAACCGATCCCTGAACTCAAAGTGCTTACTCCTCACGATTAAAACTGACATAAGAACACAAGAATAATTCAACAATCATATCTAATCCTTCTCTACAAGGATTTTCCTGAGATTTATTCTAACGCTGTACAACAGACCTGATTTTTAAACTCTTTTTTTTTTATTTTTCCCAACATTGCCATTGCCATATCCTTTCCATCAAGACGAACACCATTATCAGAGTAACACTGATTCATTGTTATTTACTTCATTCATTTTTGTCGTTCTTGAACGCACCCTGTTGGAGAAGGGTTGAGGGGTTTTAAGGAGAAATAACATCCAAATATTTTCTCTTTTCAGTAATAAAATCACACTGCCAATCTGAAATCTGTAACACTGACAGACAAAATTCTGATCATTCAACAAAATACAAGTGGCTTCTTCAGATGAATAAACACAAAGGAGAAAGTCATTTTGGAATAAACATGGAAAGTGGACAATTATTTACTCCTATAAAAGTGAAAAGTGGGGTTTTTTTTATTATTTTTTTCATTGTTTAGTTTTCCAAAGATGGAAAGTAGACTACACTAAGGCTAATACTTATTCAATACTACTTGTTTTTTTAAGAGCAATTCCACTAAAGATCTTTCGGTAATATAAACATGATTGTCAGCCAAATAGCTTTTTTTTATTGAACGCACCCTGATGGAAAAGGTTTACAACTGGTTTTAAGGAAGAAGAACGTCCAAATATTTTCTCTTTTAAATATAAATGCTAATCACAAGTCCGTTACACTGAAGTAAGAATCTCTGATAGTTCCCTTAAAAAAAAAAAAAAAGATATTTATTGGAAGAACACATGGAAAGTGGGAATTTTATTTACTCTTATAAGCTGGAAAGTAGACTACACTAATACTAATGCTTGCTAAAGAGTATTTATTTTGTTAATAATTTTAATAATAAAGTAACAGAAAAGTGTTTTTAGAGCCGTGTGGATTTTTAGGTTACTTGTAGAAATTTTTACATCAATATAAACAGGATTGTCAGTGTTTGTTGAACGCACCCTGTTGGAAAAGGTTTACGACTGGGTTGAAGGAAGAAGAACGTCCAAATTCTTTCTCTTTTAAAGAAAAATGGCAATCGCAGCTATGTAACACTGAACTAACAATCTCTAATGGTTCAGGATTTTTTGTTTTTTAACATAATTTTAAACAAAAAAAAGACTTTTATTGTAAGACAGCATAGAAATCTGACAAAGTGAAGCATTTATACATTTGTTATTACACTGAATATAGTAGACTACACTAAGACTAATACTTGTTAAATAGTATTTCTTCTTAAAAGTAAAGGTGACAGAAGCTTCTCTGGAGTAACGTCACTGAAGGATCTCTGCTTCCTTACACAACTTTTACATCAGTGTAAACACGATTATCCCATTAAAATGCCCGTGCTGTTGAACGCACCCTGTGAGAAAAGGTTTACGAGGGACTTTAAGGAAAAACAGCATCCAGATCTTTTTCTCTTTTTAATAAAAGTCAGAGAAGTTTCTTTAGAGCAACGCCACTAAAGCCTCTTTTTCTTCCTTAGAGAACTTTCCACATCAATATAAACGATTATTTTTAAAATAGCTCGCTTTATTGAACGCACCATGTGTGCTTATTACTACAAAACACAAGTGGTGAATTTTAATCATTTTTAATATTAAAGCTGAAGGAAAGGTTTCTTTAGTGCAACGCCGCTGAAGGTTCTTTGCTTCCTTGTATAACTTTTACATCAATGTAAACATGATTATAGATAAAATAGGCTGCGTTCGATAAATAACTGTGGGAAAGGGTTTACGAGGGCTTTTAAGGAAAAATAAGATCCAAATATTTTCTCTTTTAATAAAAGTGCCCGTGAGGAACGCCACTGAACGTTCTTCGGTGCCTTAGAGAACTTTTCACATCATGATGATTATATTTACTGAATGCGTATTACTGCTAAACACCTTCATTATTAACACTATAATAATAATAAAGGTGATGGAGACGTTTCTCGAGAGCTTCTCGGAGGTTCCTCAGAATGGCCGGATGATCCGGAAGGTTATTTTGTGGTGAGAGATGATTGCGAAATGACACATTTTCACATCTTGTGCTAAAAGGGAAGTGCAGATTGTTGTCATATTCATTAAGGAGGCTTTTTTTTTAAATTTCCTCTGAATGTTTGTGCTGTTTTGAAGAAAGCGGTAATGATGAGCCTGAGCTCCTCAGAAGGAGGAGGCTGTGGATGGGGTCAGGGCTGAAGACCCCGAGCCTGGAGCTTGCAGGATGGATTTTGGAGGAAGCACAAAGCTGAACAGATGGCAGGTTTCACGTTTGTGTATTGCACTCTGTGGCATGAACGCGGATGCGCGCGTGATGAAGTGGAGATGGAGTGAGACTCACCTTCTGCCTCTGCTCGCGCTGTGGAGCTGCAGCAGCACACCAGCAGCAGGAGTGTGTGTGTGAGAGTGTGTGTGATATCCATCGTGCCAAACGCGCTTCAGTCCTGAGATCTGGAGAGATCTTGGTTTAAAAAAAAAAACACACAAAAACTCAAAAAAACACAAAAAGTTCACATCAGAAGAGAAAAAAGTTCAGATGGAAAACCTCTTCCGCTTTTTCTTTTATTATTATTATTATTATTATTATTATTATTATTATTATTTCTAAAGGAGGATTAAGTTCCTGGCGGTTTCTCGCTCGCGCTGTCTCCGTTTTATGGTCCCCAGAGGAAAAAAAAAACACACATAAAAAAAAAAGAAACTCCAGTAGTGTAGAGTGTAGAGCCGTTAAAGCGCGCGCAGGCACGAGCTCGTCCACTTCCACCGAGTCCGCGCGCGCAACAGCAACGACACCCACCGCCACCGCCGCCGCCGCTGCTCTGAGCATAAACCCCGCGCGCGCTCTGTCTTCAGACCCAGCTCTCTCTCTCTCTCTCTCTCTCTCTCTCTCGTGTGTGAGTGTGTGTGTGTGTGTGTGTGTGTGTGAGGCAGGGAGTGAGTTCGTGCGCCGATCGCGTTACAGTGAGTCCTTCTTGGCCCGCCTCCCCTCCTCACATACTGATTAGACAGGAGCACACACACACACACACACACACACACACACACACACACACACACACACACACACAGCTGAGACACGCGCTCACAGCAGCCACACAATAAACACACACACACACACACACACACACACACACACACACACACCAGATATAGCGCATGTTAATTGTATGTGGCATGCGCGTGAACACAGAACCCCACACATACATACATACATGTGTGTGTGTGTGTGTGTGTGTATGTGTGGGGTTCTGTATATTTATATATATATATATAATATAAACGCAAATAATGCAATTAATATTACGTCATCATATTTGTACTTTTAGAACATTCTATAACAATAACAATAATAATAATAATAATAATAATAATGCAATAATTATTGTAACAAATATCAACAAAAGCCTACAACAATCCTATATACAGCTCAAAACTTTATTTATCATAACTTATTTTAAAAAAATTAAGCAAGTATAAGTTGTAAGTCTATACAAAGTAAATATTTTAATCAGTTTTGTGTTATTTCTGAAATAAAATATATATATATATATAAAAAAATATAAAATCTTAAATCTAAACGGTTGTTCCTCCATTCTGCCTGCAGGGGGCCGGAGCACGAACACGCCTCCATATGCGGGCAGAAAAGCCCAGCTAATGTTTGCTGGCACACACACACACACACACACACACACACTACGACGACGACAAACACTAGAGCCTCAGCGTTGGCGTTCGGTTGTGAAAGGAGCGCCAGCGCACTAATCTGAGCTCACACTGCGCTGAAGATGTGCAGCCTTGCAGAGCGAGCCGTGTGCTTCCTGCTCCAGTTCAGCTAGTTAGCAGCTTTCACACAAATGACCGAGGACGAAAGGAAAGAATCTTGGAGGCGGGATTTTTAAAAAACGTTATAGCAGCTATGCGAGATATTTAAGGAAATTAGCCGCTCGTGGAAACTTGTCGAACAATTAATCCGGATTCTTTCGTAGGATTTCCTGCTTGTTCACTCAGTCTTGCCGATCTTACGCATTTCAACCTCGGAGTACGCTGCTACGAGTTATGTTCTGAACACTCCTCGTTATTTACCGTCACGCTTCTAAATCCGTATTTAAGAAATGTTTTATTTGCGTGGTCATTTCCTGGACATCTGTTGTTGTTGTTGTCAGCATAATTCGAGGAACTAGCGGAGGAAAAGATACAAAGAAGTGAAAAAGACTACAATAGCACGTACGCGCGTCATTTAAATGTGGCTAATCAACACCTTCGGACCAATCAGAATCGGGAATTCAGCAGCGGCGCACAAAACGTAAAGTCAAACATCGTAAAGTCACAGAATTAAGAGAATTCCCAGGTTGTGGTTTTGTTTAGCGCCGCTACTGTACATGACGGAGCAGATGTTGTGCACAGCTGGACCTCAGGCTTGACGTCGTCCCGATCCGATCAGCCGTTCACAGGTTGATTGATTTTGCTGTGTCAGGTATCAGATGGTCCCTGTTTCACGGGAGTGTGTGTGTGTGTGTGTGTGTGTGTGTGTTGTCCCAGTTATCTGATGTGAAACTGGGTAATGGTTCCACCCTCAGGGCTGAGAGCCTGGTGCCTAAGAGTCACAGCGTTATTTATACATCACTAACCTCTTTAATGCTCATTACATCTGTCGAGTCCTGACTTTCCTACACTCGTTAGATTGCGGATGTGAGGCGATTGCTATTATTTCTTGTGGGCGTGGCCTGTTCAGCGTTATTTATTTATTTAAATTTTTTTTTAAATAGCCTATAGTCGCATCCTGTACTTCATACTAGCTTCATTCTCAGCTTAGATTAGCAAAGCAGGCTAACAGTACGAGTTACATATAGTCACCAAAGGCACAACGGTCTCTGCTTCTTCCTTCCAAGCTTCAGTTTTCTTTTTACATTTAACGAGAGGATAAGACGAAACCAAGTTTTTTTTCTCTATATACATCAAAGAGTAAACGGGGACTAATTGCACGTAGGAAGTAAAGTTTGAAGAAACGACAGAACACGCTGTAGGATTGGACCCGGAATTGTTCGAGCCAATCGTTTGGATTTGTCCTACCTAATTTGCATAAGATTTGTTTGGTAAATGTAACATTTAACATTACTTCTACTTTTTTATATTTCCCATTTCTTATGCTAATTATGTTTCCTGGCAACAGTAGCCATACGTGGGTGTGGCTTAGAGTCAGTAAATGAGTTTGAGTATTTGATGACATGCATCTGGTACGTTGGATAATATGAAGTAGAAAAGAAAGCGTAAGCTTATTTGCATTTTTTGTTTGGTTTATTTTTGGCTTAACAGTACAATTTGTAATAGAATTTAAAGAAATGAAAATTTAAATAAGTTAAAATACTAATTTACATTTTTTAAAAATAATAAAAGGAACCTCTTGAATATCAAGATGTGCATGTTTAGTATTTTAAGAGCGTATAAACTGTTTAAAATATACTCTCTATACTGCGTATACTGTATATAGTGTACTGTATATATGCAAGGAGCGATTGGTGGGCCCAAGCACCAATGGTAACGCAATCGTGTCGCCATGGCAGCGCCGTTTACAATATTAAATATTCCTTCACAATTTAGCATCTTGAACATCTTCATGTGATGCTGACCAAATTTGGGTTGAATTCAATGAACGTTGTAGGAGGCCTATTTAAAAATTTTGGTACTTGTCGAAAAGCACAATAATCAAAAATGGCTGATCTGTTGTTGGGTGGAGGTAAAGGAAGTGATTGTGAAATTTGTTTGTCTTAAGAACACCCATATGCCTACCAAACTTGGTGGATGTAGATGAAACTGAATATCCGCAACGAAGAAGGCCACACCCAGGTCCGAGCTTTTGCCATAATGTTTGATTCTAAGTACCTTTAAAATGCAAAAAGTCTGAAGAAAAAAAAAAAAGAATAATAAGCATAACTGCTATAATAGAGCCTTTTGTAAAAATGGTGTTTGGGCCCAACAATACATTTAGAGGAAAAAAAAAACTTGTAGTGTGGTTAAAAAAGTCACACCTGTAAAATATGTATATCTCTGTAGCTATATAAAGTATTTCAGAAGTTCCTATCATGGTACACCATCACGCTGGTATGTTGTCCCACCCGTAGTTGGAGGTGGATTTCTCAGAGTGACCACATGAAGTAACCCCTGAAATCGGGACAGGCCTGGCCCGGAGCCTGCTCTCCAATATGTAGCGCTAAACACAGGAGCGGAGGTTTTTTTTTAATAACACAGTGGTGGCCGCAGGGCGCCGAAAATACCTCGCCGACTTGTGTTTTCAGGGCGAGTCTGCCGTTTACAGTGGGCAGGTTTTTATTGAGCGCACACACAGGAGAACATACACGAACACGTCTTCAGCATTTTAGTTCAACCCTGAGTTTATTTTACTGAAATGTTGCTTGGAGTGTAGTGTCAGATATACATGACGTAATCCATCCAAGGTCCATCCAAGATTTCCCAGAACAAGCTCCGACTTATTAACTTAAAAACAGAGAGGGGAAAAAAAAGAGAGGCTGGTACTGTAACTGTAAAAGGAAAAAAAACTATGACGTCGTTGATTTATTACTGTCCTGTATCAACACCTCCCGAAGTGTTTCATCTCCTGTTTATTCCAATATCCTGCCTCGCTTTTATAGAAATGCATTTTTAACTTCTAAGAATATTAGTTTTGGTTCACTGACGGAGCAATAGCAGTTACTGGTGAACACATTTGGGATGTTGCTGTAATTGTTCCATCCAAACATCGTAAAGATATTGCCTGTGGCTTTACGAGGCATATCCTGTATAAAATGGCTGTCGTTCTTTCCATCAGCAGCCAATGGCCTCAGGAGATAACGATCACGGGGACGTCTGATTGGTCGAGAGACTTCCTCATGCCGCCCTGAGGCTTGCGTTTGGGGTTGTTGGTGTGTCTTAATCCAGTCCTGCATCTGACCGCGTTCTGGTCTGTTCAGACAGCCATCAGCCAATCAGGTTAAATACTCTGAGGTCACTTCCTGGGTCAGTGCAAACATGGTTCCATCCACACACTTCCAGTTGTTCCGTATTATGATACCTACACTTGCTTATGTGTCATCGTTTGGCCGTGTTTCTACCACAGTGCCGTTGAATTCTCGATTCTGACTGGCGTTCATGCGTTATCGTTTCATATCGTGTAATCGCTATGTTCAAGCTCTCTGCGCAAGGCGTTTCTTTAACATTGATGGAAGGAGTCTCCAGTGACTTTGTAACAGTTTCTCTTTGTAGTGTTTTTATCGTAAGAAATTCTAGACAGAGGGAAAAAAGAGGCTAGTGTTTATAGCTGCTATAACGGAAGTGAGAACAGGAACGGACTTGTTTTGCAGACGATCCGTAACGTTACACGTAACTAAAAAGGTTAGTAGCCTTTAGCGCCGTCTTTATTTTTTTAACCGTAACCGGAGATATAATGTTTATCTCTTCATCGTGTCCGGATAACCGATTCATCGCTAAACTGCTAAAAGCAAAGTGAACAACAATGGAAACACTCATAAATCCCTCCACTCGCTAACACGCAATAAATAACACTATGGCTGTTTTCCAGCCTACAGATAATTACACCGTTCCACTTGATTTTGAAAGCGCTAGTTGCCCAGAGCACTTTCTTCTCAACTACAGTTAAACATCTTCATTACCGACTGAAAATAATTCCAAGAAATGTGTCTTAACTAGAGTCCGATTTGGCTCGTTTAGAACGTATCCATTAGGAAATATTTCCGAAGCTCCTTGCCCAGTTTCAAGGACAGACAGTTTTAAAAAAAAAAAAAAAAAAAAAAAAAAAAAAAAAGTGAAAAGCACTTTCTAGATGCAAGGCGATCATATTCCTAACAATGTTCTTTGGCTGAATGCTTAAAATGATTTTTGGACTGCTTAGGAGACGCAGAATTTTAAAATAAACATTTCATGACACGCTGTTTGAAGTTTAGTTCTGAAATATTAGCATTTCTATAGTAACAGCTCATGAACAGAATAAAAGATGTGTGTAATCGTAGCTACGATTACGTTTTCTATAAAGAGATGTTTAATGATTTTTGGAAGGAGTCTCCAGTGTCAGCACTTTCTCAATGATTTTTGGAAGGAGTCTCCAGTGTCAGCACTTTCTCAGTTTCTCGGTAACATGACAAGCGTGTTTCGCGGCATTTAAACGTAACTATAAACTATAAAGTGCGATGTGTCATTCTTTAATAAATGGAAAATTGTGGTTGTAGGCAAATTCCTTAAATAAACAAATATTTACTAATTTATTTATTTATTTATGTCTCATAATTGCGAAGTGATTGGAAGTAGATGAATTGATGTTACAATTTTTTTTTTTGCAGAATCTTTAAAATAATTTTAATTATTTAATAATACATTTATTTAAAATTAAATAATATATTTATTTTAAAATAAATAATTATAATTCATTTTTATTTCAAATATAATTTATGGTATAATTTATTATTTAATAAATATTAAATGAATGATAAATGAACCGTTTTTTAAATAAATAAATAAACTTTTTTTTGTATACATTAAATAAAAAAATATGATCGGACATTGTTTAAATGCAACACTGCTGTTTTGCTGGAGGATCGTTAGCCTACCTGTAGATCGTGATGTAGATCATGTATCACGGAAACGTCCTTCTGATATGACGTTTTTGTCATGGTGTCCAGCCCTAGTGGAAATGTCAAGAATTAAAAGCTTTATAGGCTCTAATTTTTCTAATTTTTTAAAGCGATTCATGGAGTTTTTTCCGAAAGCCATTAACGCACTTTTGTTCACCAGTTTCGGTTTAGGAGGCCGATGGAGGTATTTTATATATTTTTTTTTAATGAAACCAGACCTTAGCGGAGTTCTGGGTTTTAAAGTGGGTAGAGAGTTAAAGCGCTCACATTACGCATGCAAATGAAAACCGGATTGACATAAAACATAAACATAAAACATCGCTCAGTCTTTCATTTTGCTCCCTGTCGTAAAAACGTCTGCTGTAGGGATTAGGGGTGTGTAAACTTTAGGGAGAGTTAACGCGCTTGGCCTTTTAAAGCTGCCAAGGTGGTCCTGTTTTGTTAGAGATAACATTAGACACCATACTTCATGCTCTGAAACCCACACACACACACACACACACACACACACACACTGCTACCTTTACTTGAACCTTATTTCCTAACAACTTTCTCTTAAGGAATCATGACACGTATTAAAAACCATTTCTAACAATTTTCCTTTAGATAGTATGACATAAGCGCTAACGTGAGGAATAAGACGGGATTGTGGCACGCTGTTCTAGGAAAATAATCAACGACAGGGTGGTGGAATAAAGCACAGTCACTGTTACCAGGTCATAGTTAATTATTTACTTATTATTATTAACAGCATTATAGTTTTATTCCTTTTATACAACAGCAACTTGCCAACGATTACATTTTTTATAAATTAAAGAGTGACTTTTTATCCATTTATAGCTACGTTTAATGTTGTGCAACGTCCGCAAAGTTCTCACTTGCATTATAGCAGCTATAAACATTTGTTCCTGCACTCCGTTTTCTCGCTCTTGAAGTTAATATTACGAAAAGAAAAAAAAAACGCAGCTTATCGTGTTATAGAAAAACCACAAAGCCTAAACTCGTCTGTCCTGAAGACGTTCCAGTGTCTGACACTGGAGACTCCTTCCATAAATGTTACATAAACATCTCCTTACAGAAGATTCACCATATCAGCGATACGTGAAGTGATAACGAATTAGAACGCGAGCATGATGATAAACATGTGACTTTGTAGCTACTGCTATAGAAAACTGTATCGACACCTTCTGACCAATCAGAATCGAGAATTCGACGGTGGCGTGAACCTGCGTACGTCCGAGTTCTAACTTGTGTTCTCGCTTCCGTGATCCATCTTTCACCAGTTTCATAACTGGGTTTGGGTGATTAATGCGTAAAGGTGTTTCTTATCCAAAAGTATGCACGGTGTTTATGCAGCGCTCCAGACCACCCACTGTTCTGTCTATCCACTGTAATTTCCTCAAGTTATCCTTTAATCTACCAAGCCAACCGGAGCCCCGCTATCTCACACACACACACACACACACACACACACACACACACACACGTGCACGAGGATATGAAACTATGCAGGTTCTCTAACACACCCTGTTTATATACACACCGAGAAAGAACCGAAATAAACAGCGCTTATTCATTAGATGTTTAAAAACAGGAAGAAGTCTGGTGCCTCAAGTGGCTCTTAGTGGAACAGGTCAGGAAATGAAATTTAACGTATATATTCAATTTATTCAATTTATATTCGAGTAGATCCATCATTCATGGTCTAACGATAGCGTCGTTTCTCAGGAGAACGAGCGCGTTTAGCTGACTCGGCACAATCGCGCAACGTGACGATGGACGTGAGGAGGAAGTGGAGCAGTGCCTCAGAATACGGAAAGAAGCGTGCAGTCCTCGCTTTACGTAAATCATCCGACGGTGGTTTCAGGGCCACCGTTTAAAAAAATAAAAATACACGAGTTCAAGAATAAAGTCGTAATGTTCTGACGGAAAAAATACTTTACAAATAAAGAAATTCATATCAAATGACATTTTTCTTGAGACGTTACTTTATTCTCGCAATATTGAGTTTTTTTTCTTGTAATGATTTTTTTTCGTAATACTATGACTATTTTCAAAATATTACGACTTTTTTCCTGAAATATTACGTTATTCTTGAAATATTGCAACTTTTTTCTTGACATCTTTCTCGAAAAATTGCTTTATTCTCGATATATTGTGAATTTATTCTCGAAACGTTACGACTTTATTCTCAAAATATTACAAACTTCGCCTTTCTGATGGTTTAATATGGTTCTGTACTAATCCTGGAGAACTTTAGTAGAAAAAAGTAGGAAAATTCGATTTAAAAATATTTGTAGGCATCTGTGAGCTCATGTATGCGGAAGAGGGCGGATAGTCTCGACGCTGCCCCCTATTGGCTCCTGTTAGCTTTCAATCCTCTGGATAGACGTAAGATTCACAGATAACTATATTACAGATCTACAGTGTCCAGGTGAGATTGCGCACTGAAGCAAGGGTTTGTGTCTAAAATGAGTTTCCTCAGGATTTTGTCCTCAAACTTGATGGTAAATACTGTGACAATCTCACGTCCAGCCACAGCAGAGGAAATGACGTACGATTGCAGCTTAATGAACAGCGCTTAAATTCAGCCTCGTGTGCGTATTTGTTAGTTAGCGGCTATCGATAAAGACGAGTAGCTACCAAGCGTCCATCCGCTAATCATTCCACTTCCATCGAGCATCGCCGTTAATCTCCTCGTGGCAAATTGCCTGATCAATGGAGTTAATCGATGAGTCAATGTTTAATTTGCTAAGTCCATCAGTGCGTCAGAGCTTCACACCTCTCTCTCTCTCTCTCTCTCTCTCTCTTTCTCTCTCTGTCTGTCTCTCTCTCACTCACTCACTCTATCCGTCTCTCTCTCTCTCTCTCTCTGTCTCTCTCACTCTCACTCACTCTGTCTGTGTTTCTCTGTCGCTGTCTGTCTCTCGCTCTGTCTCTCTCACTCTGTCTCTCTCTCTCTCTCGCTCTGTCTCTCTCTCTCTCTCTCTGTCTCTCTGTCTCTCTCACTCTCACTCACTCTATCTGTGTTTCTCTGTCGCTGTCTGTCTCTCGCTCTCTGTCTCTCTCACTCTGTCTCTCTCTCTCTCTCGCTCTGTCTCTCTCTCTCTCTCTCTGTCTCTCTGTCTCTCTCACTCTCACTCACTCTATCTGTGTTTCTCTGTCGCTGTCTGTCTCTCGCTCTCTGTCTCTCTCACTCTGTCTCTCTCTCTCTATCCTTCTGTCTCTCTCTCTATCTGTCTCTCTCTCTCTCTCTCGCTCTGTCTCTCTCTCTCACTCTCTGTCTCACTCTCACTCACTCTATTCATGTTTCTCTCTCTCTCTATCTCTGTCTCTCTCGCTCTCTCTCTGTCTCATTCTCACTCACTCTATCTGTGTTTCTCTCTCTCTCTCTTTCTCTCTCTGTCTCTCTCTCTCTCATTCTCACTCACTCTATCCGTGTTTCTCTCTCTCTCTCTCTCTCTCTCTTTCTCTGTCACTCTCTCTCTGTCTCTCTCTCACTCACTCTATCTGTGTTTCTCTCTCGCTGTTCTTCTCTCTCTCTCTGTCTCTCTCTCTCTCTTTCTATCCTTCTGTCTCTCTCTCTATCTCTCTCTCTCTGTCTCTCTCACTCTCACTGTCACTTTCTCTCTCTCGCTCTCTCTCTCACTCACTCTGTCTCTCTATCTCTCTCGCTCTCTCTGTCTCACTCTCACTCTGTCACTTTCTCTCTCTATCTGTCTCTCTCACTCACTCTCTCTCTTTCTCTCTCTCTCTCGCTCTCTCTCTCTCTCTTTCTGTCCTGAGTTTGTTTGGCGCAGCGCTGTTCTTGATTCTGATTGGTCAGATTAATTTAAAAGCAGCTCTGACGTTAGTTCTAGCAATACGGTGTCGTTTCTATAGCAACAACTCGCTGATATGAGGTTTCCTGTTAGGAAATGTTTATTTAACATTGATGGAAGGAGTCTCCAGTTTCAGCGCTTTTGTAACAGTCAGAGGTAAAGCTTCAGGACAGAGGAGAATAAAAGCTATAATAATAAAAAAATAAATAGCAAAAGGACAGAATTAACACTAAAAATAAATTAATAATAATAAATGAAAGGAATGTAGAAAATGAAAATTGAAGGACAAAATAAATAATAAAAAAAATATTAAGGATAAAATTATAAAAAGGAATAAGAATTAAGAGGACTAAATAAAATAGATGTAATAAAGACAAGAAAGAACAGGCACAGTACACTGAGTACAATCAATACGTAGAATTCCAGTCGTGTAACTTCTGTATAACGTGTGTGTGTGTGTGTGTGTGTGTGTGTGTGAGAGAGAGAGAAGTGTAGCTGTAGGTATAAGTGTAGGTGTCCATTTATTTGTGATTTATTTCGATCGGAGCTTAGGTTCGCTTACACTCACACTCACACTCACAAAGCTCACAAATGCGCTTTTAAAAAAAAAAGGAAGATGATGATGATGATGATGATGAAGATGATGCAGTAATGTGATGCCTTCAGTGTGTATGCTCAGTCCACTGTGGGCCGTTTTACAGCTATAAACATTTGTATAATGGCTGTGTGTGTGTGTGTGTGTGTGTGTGTGGAGGGTTGGGGGTGCCGGGACATGGAGAGCAAGGTAGCGTAGCTCCTTGGATGGCAGCCAGGTGGATAATTGCAGATGTACGCTGTGCCAAACCGGCTATTAGGACGCTGTGCTGAAGTGTGTAACACACACACACACACACACACACACACACACACACACACACACACAAAGGAAGCCCCAGTACATCTTCCTTTTGCTTGCAGATTTCTCAGCTAGCTTTATTTCACTATACAACACTTTTGTATCTCGGTTAAGAATAACACACTCGGTGTTGTGCTGTTTTAGGAAAAATAATCAACGACGAGGTGGTACGAGTTCCTGTCACCATGCCAAAGTTGATTATTTTCCAATACCAGCATGTCTGGAAGTGTTTTATTCCTCTTATTATACAAACGATTACAGTGATGTCACTCTGAGAATTTGAGACTTGATGAAATCAGGTCCGGAACGTTCCAGAGATTTGGCTTGATGGTGCGTCGCGTGTTTTCCCACAGAACTGATATTTACTCTAATTAGTAAGCATTGCTAGCTTTAGCTTCCCTGCGGCTTTAATTGTCCCTTCCTGCAGCGTGGTATTAGGTCATGCTATGTTTGTCCAACGAACACTGTAATTTATTCAAATGACTGTGAATCATTCTCAGAATAGCTCTCATGACGCTGTGATCCGGTTCTCTCTGAGGATCCGCAACCTGATCGGGTGAAGAAACGAATTTATTAATACGGGTGTAACGATTCAGAGGCAAAATTTGATATGATGGTGTTTTTCGATTACAATGAAACAACAAAAAGAAGAACGTGACAAGCTCGTGAGCATCGCTGTGTTGCTGTAGCGATGCTTAGGAAAGGAAAAGAAGTGGGCGTGGCCAGACATGCGAAGCGCGTGCAGTGAACACGTTACATCATTTATTAAAAAAAAAAAAAAAACTCGAAGCTGTAGCTGATTCCTGATACGAACAGTTGTCCCAGGTGTAGCGTGTCACTTCGTTTCCATTTCCAATTAATTAAAACATTCAACATTTTAAAAAGTAAAATAATGTTTCAGTCTGTTTTTTTTCCTGAGCTAGTACGCTCGCATTTTAGTTCATGAAAATCATCACTCATTTGTTTTTCTTTATCAAAGAAAAGTCATTGATAAGGCGAAGTTTTCCGTAAGGAGTCTCCAGTGTCAGCGCTTTGTTACAGTCAGCGGTAAGAAGCTACATGTTGTGTTTTATTAACTTCCTGAGAAACGTGAGACATTGCACAACATTAAACGTAACTATAAACGGATAAAATAGTACAACGTGGCATTGCTGTGGTGTAACAGGAATAAAAATCATGCTGTAATAGTAAAATAATCAACTTCACAATAGTAATGTTGTGTTTTATTCTTTACAGATTCTTAACAGATGAATCTATGTCGAACTTCTGGAGTTTTTAACGTTTGTTTTGTGTTTTTGATTAAATGTAACTCGAGATGCACTGATGGTGACACGCTGGAGCTAAATGAAGCAGTTAGCTGGAGTTAGCTGAATTTATTTAGCGTTATTATCATAAATGCGCCGTTAATCATTTGAGTAAACACACCGCGAGTGGACTGAGACGAGGCCGAGACGAGGCCGAGCTCTTACTGTCCGCATTTCTGCAAAAAGAGATTTACACACTTGATTTATGTGCTGAGCTGAGGTTCAAGACTAGCACCTTTAACCTTTTCCTCCTCCACACACACTCACACACACACACACACTCTCTCTCTCTTTCTCTCTCTCTTAAACACACAGTATATCCCTTGCAAAAAGCGATCCTTTATTGACTTGCTGTGGAAAAAAATCATTCCTCAGTGTGCGTGTGTGCGTGTGCGTGCGTGTGCGTGCGTGTGCGTGCGTGTGCGTGCGCGTGTGCGCGTGTGTGTGCGTAAAACACACAGAGAGGGGTTAAAGGGGAATGTGTAAATCATCCTGTAGCTCGTTTCTAGTCATCACACACTCTCGCCAGTGAGCCCTGACCTGCAACATACACACACACACACACACACACACACACACACACGCACAACCTCCAGTGCGCTATGCTTGGCCTGCGCTCAGCGAAGCAAACAGGTGAGCCGCAGAGCCCCTTAACAGCCTCGACGCTGTGTGCGTCCGTGTGTGTGTGTGTGTGTGTGTGCGCGTGTGTGTGTGTGTGCTGGGAAATGGCTTGTGTTTGACACCATTCAACACACCATGATTGCAAACGCTGGTAAAACCCACAACACGACCTGCTTTAACCTTAAAGGCTGTTTTAGCTAGAGGTGTAACGATATATTGTTGTTACGATGGATCGTAATTATACCGTTAATCTTAAACAGATAAGTATAGCGATATTACGCGATTATTGTTCCGTAGAGATTTTATTTAATCACTTGGCACTGCATTTTCGTTATTCCTGTGAGAAGTTAGCGTTTGTGTGTCACTCCGATGTCACAGGGGTCACTGTTATTGTTGTTATTGTGGTTATTGTTAGCGCAGGTACAACGGCGATTTAAAAAAAAAAAAAAGTAAACAATCTCGAATATAAGTGGTTTCGCTTTTAGGTGAGCTCCTGAAAAACAAAAACAATAAGAGCTAGATTTTTTTTTATTTTTTTCCACTGTGATATTAAACGCCACAATAATGACAAATTGTAGAAAGCGTAGTATTAGCGGCGACGCTGCTGCTGTGCCAGAATGCGATGCAGCTATACAACAGCTAGTTAGCCGATCTAATCGATCTGCGTGCGGACGAAAGCGTGAAAGTTGAAGCTTTGGTAGCTGATCTGTTTGAGAGAGCTGGACAGAGTAAAAGACTAAAGCGCCGCTGCATCGCTGTCGTTAGGTAGAGAAGAAGCGAGGGTGAATTTCTCAGCAGCGGCGAGACGTTTGAGGGAAACGTTAAAGATCACGCGTTAATTCCATTATAAAGATTAATATGCAGCGCTGGATTTTTTCCCTTTAGTTAGTGTTCTAGAAGTTTCCTGAACTTTTATAAGGCGTTTCATGTCGTGTGAAAAGTGAAGCTGTAAGCGTACACTATGAGCTCTCACAGCAGTACGAGACAAAGAAAAGTAGCGTACAGCGCTGCGTAACGTTGAAACGGCCGATATTACACACCGGGTCAAGTGACGAGTAACTCTAGCCGATGGAGCGAAGGAGCGATGGAAAGTTTACGCCGAACGAGAGAAGAGGGGGTGAGTGAGAAGGGCAAGCAGTTGGTAGTCACGGGGGTTGTGGGTGACTCAGGTTGTGTGTGTGTGTGTGTGTGTGTGTGTGTGTGTGTGTGTGTGATGGGGGACGGGGGATGGGTGTTTGTAGATAGTCACAAGTGCCTGTGGGCCGTTGTTTTGTCTACAAGTTTAACCGCTCAAGGTCAGAAACGCAGTGGCTTTCGGTCATTTCAGCAGATAACGGCGAAGACGAGCGTGTGTATGGAGAGAGAAAAGCGCAAACACAAACACTAACGCGATGATAAACACGGCGGGAGAAAAACGAAGAAAAGGACAACCTTGTTTTCTAATCTTTATAAGCATTACTGTCGCAATGTTTAATCTCTTCAGCTTCAAGAATAAACACCAGAGGGGGAAAAAAATGAAACTACGATTTCGTTTACACGACTTATACGATTTATAACCACTTCGCTGTTCTAGTACGTTATCGTTGCCATAGTAACGGTTCACTGACATGGGAGGATGCGAGATATAAACGGATTTTAAAAAAACGTTTGTTTGTAATTGTTTGATGTTTATTAATGTTTATGAAGGGAGTCTCCAATGTCAGAGCTTTGTAACAGTCAGGGGTAAAGCGGGAACTTTTTTTTTTTTTTTTTTCCCCGAAGGTTTTCCAACATCTTCAGGAAGGAGGAGTTTACGTTTTAAGGTTTCTTGGTAACGTCAAGCTGCGTGTTTTTTTTTTTTTTTTTTTCTTCTTTTTTTTTTTTTTTTTTGGAGAAAACAACTGTTTATAGCTATGTAAATATAAGTGATAACTTGTTTTACGTAGCTATAAACATAAAAAGTACAACGTGTCATTCTTTAACTGTAATCGTCTGCGATTTGCTCTGGTGTACAGCGAATAGAAACATTTCAGGACATGCTGTTGTTGGAAAATAATAAACTTCAGGGTCGTCATAGTAACTTTGTCCATCACACGACATGTTGATTATTTTCCTTTAACAGCGCACCACAGAATGCTTTATACGTATATCTAATGATGTGGCTTTTTTTCCTCTAAAGTTTCTCTCTAAAATCTTCGGTACTGTTGAACTTGAGCGTTTTATAAATAAGCCTACTTTTCCTCTCACACAAACTAAAAATCCTCCTGCCAGCCGTGAAATGTGGAATCAAACCGACGAATTGGTAAAGGACGAGACCCATCTGAGCGGAAATCGGAGCAGCGAGCGCGACCCCGGAATTTATTTACATCATGCCAGTCTCAATTAGCCACCGATGGCTTGTCTTAATGAGCGGGTGAGGTTTCTTAGGACTTGATGAATACACTCGTGTGTGTGTGTGTGTGTGTGTGTGTTGCTTCATTCTGCACCTGGTGGTTTGGAATTCTCTGTCTGGAAACTTTCACCAGATCGGTGTTTTGGTTTCTACGGTAACCGTACTCCGGGCGATGTGGAATTCCGGAATGCGAAAACACACCGGATCCGGAGACGTGATTTATGGAACGTTGAAGAGCCTGTCTGAGAAGGATCATTTCATTTAACGCATACGTATTACAAAACACATGCCTAGTTATCCTGGATCCTAGAAACGGCTCATAATGATCGTGGAAGGTTCTGGAATGAAAACAATCCGGCCTCTGAATTCATGCTGAATACTGTAATGTTATATACTTGTGTATGTGTATTATAGCTGTAAAACAGATCATGTGATCGTGACTTCAGGGTCTGGTTACTGGCCAAACATGAAATCCACACGCTGGAGCATTTTGGCAGCCAAATAGTAGCTCTGTGTTTCGTTCAATCAATCCCAAAAATTTCCCAGCGTGAGTCACGACTTCTGTGTAACATGACAAGCTGCGTTTTTCTTGTCTTATTGTTTTTAAGAGAGAAAAGCTGGTGAGGTAACAACTTGCTCTGAGCATTAAATATAAGTATAAACAGATAGAAAGTACAACAATTTCTTTAATTAATGAAAACTGTATTCACTGGCAGATTGCTGAGGTGTAAGAGGAATACGCCACTTCGGAAACTTTTTCACGTTGCATGCTTTTTTTTAATGCTGTATGTAGCTGATTTCCCGTCAAGTGCATTTTCTGTTGTACTTCCGAAGCATCTTTCATCTTTAGCTAGCTAGCTAGACTACTTTGTATCCACATAAATTGAACATTACTGTTCCACACTGTCAAAAAGAAAAGAAAGATCCATCTCCAAAATGCCCTCAGTTTCCTCCCTCTTCCGAGAGCACGGAGCCTTAGTGGAGCATGTCTTGGCCGGGCGCCGCGGGTCTTAGCACAAGGCTAACAGGAACGTTCCTTTTATCACGCTGGAGGAACCCGATACTGGGGCTGATATCTGGGGCACGAGCGGCCCTCCCTCCTCTGCCAACCTAAACACCTGGCATGGGGCTGGAACTGCCAGCGCTTTCTCTCCCATCCCGTCAATAAGGTCATGGTGTGTGTGTGTGTGTGTGTGTGTTAGCTGCTAGCTTTAGGCCTTCCTAAATAAAGGCCAACATTTCCACGCTTGAGTTATTCCTGGTCCGGTTTTAAGGAAACATAATAGTCAATATAAATATGATGAATATGACGGATAAATAACCAGAGCAGTGTTACTGGTATTGGTATGAGGAGAATGAAACTATTGCTAGCTGGAGCTTAGCTCAGCTGAAACACACACACACACACACACACACACACACACACACACATGCACAGACCTAGTGACACATCCATAGTAATGCTGAAAGGAAGATGGATAACTTGAAGTGGAAAGCATTTCAAAACCGCAAACGCCGATCTGCAATCAGTTCTCCGAGCTCCTCCGAGGCCAAAGTCGCAGGCGGATCCAAAAGCACAACTGATCCTGTAACTTTAATCTGCTTTAACTTTCACCATAATCTCGAAACCATGACAAACGTTGGACCGTAAGGTTATAACTAGGTCTAGTCCTGGTTTATCAAAAATGAACACAGATTTATACTCAGTTTTGCATTTTTAGCTGTCTGAGAAAATCCCTGTGTTAAACCTGTGCATAACGTTAATATATATATATATTTTTAACACAATATTGCTGCTGAATTCTGGATTCTGATTGGTCAGAAGGTGTGGATGAAGTTTCTATAACAGCAGCTCTGACTGTAGTGCAGCTGCAAATCACATTTATATTAATGCACTCGTTTTAATATGTGATCGTTTCTATAGTAACAGCTCATTCACAGGGACTTGATATGGTGAAATTTAACATTTATGGAAGGAGTCTCCAGTGTCAGCGCTTTGTAAAGCTGTAACGTTTTTCCGACATCTTCAGGACAGAGGAGTTTACGCTCCCTTCATCTACAACCAGAAAGCGCAAAGTCCTCTGTTCATAGAGCGCTGACACTGGAGACTCCTTCCATAAAAGTTAAATAAAACATCCTTACAGAAAGCAGCTCCATATCAATGAGAAATATCACACGTTTTTCATTGTTAAGTAGCTTTTTTTTTAAATAAGTAAATCCATTTAGGTGAAGTGTCCCTGTGATTAAACTGTTACTATAGAAACGGTAACGAACTGCTGTCAGAGCTGCTGTTATAGAAAATGAATCAACATTTTCTGACCAATCAGAATCCAGAATTTAACAGCGCTGTGGTGTAGCTATAATTAATAAATGACAGTGAGTCTTGTGTTTTGACATTTGCAGGGGAAAGAAATGATGTTTATAGGCTCCTAGTCAAATCAGCATTCAGTTCATGGATTCCTCGAGATTTACTCAGCACAGGTGAAGGGTAGGTCAGAGTGTCCCTCGGCAGAAATAAATAAAAATTCCATCTGGAACATTCCAGCTCCAACTGATAAGGTCCTGATGAGCTACGGAGCCTCAGACTGGAGTGTACTTCCTCATAATGGGGATGTAATGAAATGAGCCAAACCACTCCACGGGCTGAGACGCATGAATAGAAGGGAAGGTAATAGACGGAAACGAGGGGTTGAAGACGGAGGTATGGGATGTGCTTGGATGGGAGCGAAAGTGCTGAAGGGTGCGTTTCGTTTTCGCAGGATCCATTCCGATTCTTCGTCCCATTAATCCTGATCATTTCGGTGTGAGAACGCTCTGATGGAAAAGACCATGATGTAGAAATCTGAAATAGTTACACTGTTAGCGTTGTTACAGCAGCATCGTCAAGGACGCCGCAGAAGTAATTTTATTGATCAGTGGTGGACAAATCTGTAGCTCCAGCACTCATGACAAGGTTATTACGTGTCCAGGATATCAGTATTTTATTCATATGTGTGTGTGTTACGGTGAACAAGCGAGCGGGAGGACATCAGCATTCTTTACTTCACTCGACCAAACAGAAAGAAAAAAACATACTTCCGACAAAAAGAACGTCATACTTTCGCAAAAGAACGTCTCAAGTGATTCATCATTACGTGGTGGTCTGGGAAAACTCTTTTAACTGGTGCTGCAGCCAAATTCTAGAAATTTCTACTTTAAGTACAAATATTAAGTAGTTTAAGTACAAATATATTTCAACAAAATAAATGGAAATAATTTCATGTTGGTTTTTCTCAGCTTCTCCCTAATTTGGTCATTTGCCAATTCCCACCCACTAGCCACACCCCAATCACACCCCAATCACACCCCAATCACACGACACCCACCAGCTGGGGAGGGTGAAAGCTAACACGTTAAATGTTAAATCATAACACACCTCAATTGATTCATAAATGCGTGGCGGTCCGGGAAAACCCATCAGATGTTCTAGAAAACAGCCAAAATGACAAATTTTCTGTAAATAATACCCTTTGACATCTCTACTATAAGAAATACAAATATATTTCACCAAAATGACATGGGAATGCTTTTATTTAGACAACTTTTTTTTTTGTTTGTTTTTGGATTCTCCAAATCTCTCCCAGTTTGGTTATTTGCTAATTCCCACCCACTAGCCACGCCCCATTCACTAACCGGGGAAAGTGAAGGCTATCACATGCTTCCTCTGAGACATAGAAAGCCAACCAAACACATCTTTACTCATACATGAGCTTACAGATGCCCACGATTGGCTAATGTCGCTGTGATTGACAGTGGAGAGAGAGAGAGAGAGAGAGAGAGAGAGAGAGAGAGAGAGAGTTTGCCCCTCCCACTCAGAGAGCACAAACAGTTTTGCTCTCTAGACTCCCAGATCCCAGAAACTCGAGATCTCATAGGTAACAATCATTGTATTTCTTTTTTAAATCTAATTTTTAATGGAAATCTAATGAGTCAAAAAAAACTTAGCATTTTTGTCTAAGGGTATTTTCCAGATAAACCAAGCTTGGAGTGTGAATACATTCTATTCATTCTAAACTTTTCTTCTTTTCTTTTTTTTTTTCTGCGCTCTCCTTAATTAAACTCATAATAACACCAATTTAACTCGAGCACAAACCTTTCCAGCCTAATTTTCTAATCATGCGATTTCCCCAAATAGATCCTTTATACCTTAATCACACAGGCAGCTACTGCAAACCTTAATTAGAAGAATATGATTCAGTGTCATCTGCAATGTTAATTACTTCGTCATCTTAGATAAGTGTGTTTGAAGAAGGTGTAATTTATCGTCAGCAATTAAATTAAAGAGTTTACATTTTTTAATTAACCCTTACTATAAAAGGCAAATCTTTGCTTGGTTGTTAGATAAAAAATTAGCTATAAACTGTTAGACATTAAGTTTATTTAACACATTAATACACATAAAACTCATTCATGAATGATATTTATTTTTAATGCAAAACATTCTTAAAAACATGCAGTAACAAAGAATCAACTCGTTCATCAATGATACAGTGATGTCATCGCATTGATTTCTCAATATATTAACACATTTAGATAATCCTTTTATGCCTCTGGATGAAACACACACACGCGTTTATCATAGCTTCATATTTCTTATAATTTGTTCTTTCTTTAAAAATAAAACTTCGAAATAAATACATGGAAAGAAAAGCAGAATTCAAAGTACCTTCCATTTCCGGTTCAAATTCCGCTGCAGAAATTTCACACTTCGTTCATACACAACATGAAAAGACTGGAAAGGTGACAAAATGGCTGTGTTTTGGAATTTTTATGGTAAAAATTTATACTCTGTAAGAAGTATTTTTTTAAAAAAATGTGCAAAAGTCTCCAACATTCAAAAAGAAAAAGTAAATTCGCTCCATCTCACCATAAAAACGCAGAATAAAAGAAAACAGATATCATCTTATCTATCGAGAAAGGTTTAATAAAAAAAAAAAAAAAAAATGACAACCTCCTCACACAATTTCACAAGACATTCCTCTTTTTTTTCCATTTGGCACTGCACTCACCCTGGAGCTTCCTTCATTAAAGGGAAGCAAAATAAAAAGATTTAAAGCTTCAAGCATAGCTACATGAAAAAAAACAAGAAGACGAAAAATTTGGAAACCTAATTGGTAACGCGTCCTCATTTTCTTGCTAACCATCTAAATTCTGGTGTCGTTCTGCTCAGAGCAAGAGTCTTGGGGATAATACGGAGAGAAAACAGAGACTGTTAGTCATCAGATAACACACACTGGCCAACCACAGCTTTAAGCTATGAGGGAAACCACACAGATAAAGACCATCGAAAACCACAGACAAGCGGTTTATCTACAGACAAACTAGACTCTAACAGCACCAGGAATTACATATGGATTATATAAAACTACACAAAGTATACAAATTGATTTGTAGTCCAAGCCTCTGGGACTAGACTAAAGAGAATCTCTCCAGCATATAACACAATAAGTGGAAAGGAATATTTACAACATGGCAAACTATTCACATCAACAGTAAAGAACTACTGTTTTTTTTCTACATCTAGGATTTGGTGAACCTGCATCGTTTATACATCGTTGTTTAAATCAGGCAGATAAAATGTTCCTTCAAAATTTTTAGAAACTCCCAGATATAGGCAAGAAACAGAACCAGAACCAGTGCTAGGTTTACTGAACAGGACTCAGAGATTATGCCTGTATTATTCAACACTAGGTTAAATCTAGAAACCTAAAGTTTCCTGATCTGTCTATCTGGGGAATCTATAAATATTGAAGCTAGCTACATTCTGGATTGGTGTAAGAGCCTTGGAAAAAGAGCTACCTAAAGGTTCTTTGGATATGTAGTTAAACAGGGACCTTGAAGTATGGATGAACTGAAGAAGCCTGTGGATGAGGGGAAAGTCGAGTCGACTGCTACAAGAGATTTTGCAAGGTCTATACTTAAAAACCACAAAGTTGTCATGAAAGTTTCCATGAAATGGGTTATTCTTGCAACTAGAGCCTTTTTGAACGGTTGCTAACTATACCCTACCCTGCTCCGAATTAGGAATAGCTTTTTTACTGAATGTGGCTCTGAGATTATACTTGCATTATTCAACACTGTGTTGTATTATTATTAAAGAGTGATGCTAGCACCATTCGGGATTGGTGTACACACTTGGAAAATAAGCTACCCAAAGATTCTTTGGAGATAAACCAAAGGTACCAAAGGTATATGGATGAACTGAAGATGCCTGTTGACTCAAGGGCAAGTTGAGTCGAGTGATTATGAGAAATTTTGGAAAGTCTATACTTAAGAAAGAAAAAAAAAAAAAGATGGTTTACCTTGCAGACCTAAACAGATATTCTTTATGAAGTGAAGAACCTTTTATTATCCAAAGAACCCTTGAGAAACCTACTCTGACCCTTACTTCTAGCATAGAACCCAAGTTTAGTCACCTTGACTGCGACGTGAGATTTTGTAAGTTGTCTTCAAAGAGGATTTACCTTGCAGAGAGCGATTCAGAATAGACCCACTTTAGGAAAGAACACTTTACTATACAAAGACCTTTAAGAATAGGTTTAAAGGCTGGCTAGCTATACCCTGCCCTACTTCGAAATTAGCCTACTTTTATTCTACACAGCTCCGATGGCTGGGTTCTTGGTCCGATGGTTCGGGTACTGCCCATCTTCATATGCACCATACTGATTGGGACCAGCCATGCGACTGCCAGCTTTGATCGCAGCTTCGTAGCTTGGCACCCCCTGCTGGCCTGGAGAGGAGGATGGCGGCAGGTCGTATCTATGAGGTCCAGAGCGGGATACGGCAGGACGATTCGAGGCTGGCTGGGGGTTTTGGTTTGCGTTGTAGGTCGGACTAGGGTTCAGGTAGCGGTCTGCTTCTTTGTGGCCTTCCACAGCCATTCGTCTAGAGGAAAGAAAGAAAAATCCATAGGGTTATTTGTCCAGACTTACAAGGGCACTTTTTTTTTTTTTAACCAGACTAAGGCGATACAATTCCAAACTCTATGTCTTGTTTATGTTTATCAGCGAGGTCAGACCGTTGCTTTGGGGTTTATGCTTTCAGTTAGGGATGAACACAAGACTGACGGGAAAGAGATGAAATGTTTTAGAGCTTATAACACAAGTTCACTCACCTTGACATTCTGCTGATAAATATTTTATAAAGGCTCGTGCTTAACAAGCACATTCGTTTACCTTCCGTATCTGAGCTTGTCATACACTTGTTAGTTATGGTATATTTTCTCTACAGAACTATCTGTGGGGGGTCACGTCAAGGGTTGATTCATCGCTAATATTGTTGCTGTATGTGGTCTTTTCGAAGCAGGACTGTGTGTGTGTGTGTGTGTGTGTGTGTGTGTGTGTGTGTGTGTGTGTTCTGTCCATCAGCAACACAGTCAGTGTGTCTGGCGGCCATGACCACCCATGCACTGCAAACAGAAATACTGCAGCCTTGAACATGAGCCTTAGAGAGGGTGTGTGTGTGTGTGTGTGTGTGTGTGTGTGTGTGTGTGTGTGTGTGTGTGTGTATAGGAATTTTGGAGATAAAGAATTATCAAGTATTACCACCAGGAGGGAGACAGAGAGAGGAAATGTCAGCGAGAATCCGAGTGAAAAGATAAGCGAATGACGAAGACACTCTTAAGGAGTTTGAGTACGGCACACATATTAATTCACGCTAGATTTGTCTTCATCACTTATCCACTGAATTTGAGACACGAAATCAGATTGCATGAAGCTGTATTGAGAAGTGACGCTTAAATCCACCGCTACCACCATCTCTAACAACAAATCCTAATCAACCACATGACTGTAGGTGCAGCGATTGTGTGTTGCTTCTTTATTGCTACTAAACTGTACTATTGCTCGTCACGAGGATGTGATCCTCAACGTTGTGTGCTTTGTACCTTTGGAATGCATCTTTCACCTGGGAAGGTAAACGTAGTCCACCTTTCAAACTCGATTAGACTTGAGGACAATTGCTGCACATTAATTGAGTTTTACATGAACACTACCTTCACGTCCCTGGGGAAGAATACGTCAGAGACGTACCTTTTGTCTATTCCCGCCCTGATCAGTGGTTGTATTCATATTTTGAATCACAAGTCTTTTTTCTTTTTTCGTTGTTTTTTCCAAGTCCCTCGTTCCCAGGTCTAATTGCGGATATGCCTGGGTTGGCTGTGTCAGCTTGTGTATTGACCCTTCCTTTGGATATTGTTTATTGATTGCGATTACTGGAAAGCCCCTAATAAACACAATGCACTTGTCTCTTGCACATACGGAAATTCATCACGAAATGCAAACCGGTCAACCTTTTGCGTAGGTGCACCACATTTTAACATCAAAGTACGCCGTTACCCCTCAAAAGTACACCCCCAATAAAACCGGTAGATGAGCCAGTCAGTTTATGAATCAGAATGACTGATAGTTGCGTAGGTGTTTGGAACTCAATGATGATAACACCACCTGGAAGCTCCGCCCCTTTCTTCAACTCGCATTAGTAATCTCTGAGTCTCGTCTCGATTTCCTGCTTGAAAGTTGTGCTCTTGCTTTCTGTCGTAGTAAACGGGGAATATTTTGAGTTCATTAAAGTGAACTATCAGTATATGTTTGATTTTGCTAACATCAGACACGTATATAGCTAACATCAGTTAACTATAGTTATTATGGATGCCACGTTCGTAATTAATTGCTCAACATAACATCTTTTTCCTAGAATATGAAGAAAGAAAGTGGACATGTAATCTTTCCTATGTCTACCTGTGGCAGCTTTTTTTCAGCACAAGAGCCTGGTGGTTACCGTAAAACCCTGTGTATATGTACACGCACTCCAGTTTCTACCCTAGACAAGTGATTTGTTAAAAAGCTACCTTGAAAGAAACCCTCACACTGCGTTATTGGAGGTGGAACCAGTAATCGTGCTGATTATTTTCCTGTAACATCACACCCCTAACTGATGCTAACTATATACGTGTCTAATGTCAAACATACATCAGTGGATTGTATTTCACATTAATGAACTTTCTTCATTTCCCGTGACAGAAAGCGATGATGTCAGAAAATCGAGTCGAGATGAGAGATTACTAATGTAAGACGGGGAAGGGGGCGGGGCTTCCAGGGTATCATTTCAGATTCATGCAGATCATTAGTTGCTTTTATTGGGAGTAAGAAAGACGACTCATTTGGCATATTTTTTTAAGGATAACTCATAGCAGCGTACTCCAGTGGTAAAGTTGCGGCGCTCGTACGCGAATCGCACGAAGGTTGGCAGGCCGAATGACATACAAGTCGCAGTTTGTCTGCTGTGTTTGTAGGCATTAGAGAACTTGGTTTGTGGTTACAGTATCAAGCTGAAGTCAGGGAAAGTAGAGACTGTGGTGTAGAAGCTGTTAAACATTAAAACTGACTTACATGCATGCACACACACACACACACACACACACACCAGTGACTATACAAGGTCACAGGTTCACAAGTGTGTTAATCACCCAGCTGAACTGTGAGAAACTTTGTGTTTTGTGTATGTGTGCACTGATTAAGCAGCACTGGGTGTGTGCAAAACAAGCACCATGGTTTATGGTGTCTAAAGTCTACGAAGTGTGTGTCAGAATATACAAGACTTTCTACTGTGTGTGTGTGTGTGTGGGAACACAGTAATAAAAGCATGATTGAGAACATGTGCCTGTCTTTGTGACCGATCTCGTGTGTGTGTGTGTGTGTGTGTGTGTTTGTGTGCGTCTGTGTGTATACGCAGCGGACCTTTAATAAATCACAAGTCGTCTTAACACACACGGACAAGTAGGACTGCGGGAATGAAATGTCACGCAATCAATCTGTCTCATACCACCTCCCATTAACACTCCATCCCTTGAGAAACTGTACGCGTCCAATTCTGTAAGTGCGTGTGAGTGTGTGTGCGAAAGTGTGTGTGCGCTGTACACGAACATATTTTCCATCTTACGACGAGGGGGAAACCGACTCGCATGAGCCAAACTTCTTGCACCTGCCTGAAATCTTCGGAAGGAAATTCCTCTCTCGGTTCCTTGTTTGACCCCGGCTTCTTGAGCTCTCCTCAGTAGATTCACACACACACACACACACACACGCAGCTGGCACTTCAGGAGTACACGGGATTAGTCAAGAGCGCTTGCTGAAATCGGATACACTTTACTGCTTCATTAAATGTATAAATACATAAACACTGCCTATGCATTCCTATTAATTTAATAAATAATAAAAGAATCTGTTTATTCGTTTATTTATACCCTGAAGAAACCTCCTTCCTTTGAGGATTATATGAACATGTTTGACATCATTGTTATTTGCCTGTTGCTGACTCTACAGCTCGTGATATTTTAGCGTTAAAAGCGACAGGAGTCCCCTCGAGGGACGGTGACGCAAGCGGACGGCGGAGCGGCGCGGCTTCATTTCCTCGACGCTGATTTCATTACAGTCGCTCTGTTTCGAGGCAAACGACGTTACGGCACGGCTTGATGTGCTCGGAAGCGGAACGGCGACGGCGACCAAAAATGCAATAAAAGCACAGGGTAATGCAGTGAAAGAAGAAAGAGAGGAAAAAAACCCTGAAGGCGCTAGCTTTTGAAATGAATGAGTTAGGCAAAACACATGCTTTCTCAAAATATCCTGAAAAACATCATTTCAGAAATGAACATCTGGTGAATTTTCCTCTTCGGTATAATAATAGTAGTAATAATACGTTTCGATTCTATAGCAAGGTCACTTTACAGTTAGAAAGAAGCAGGCAGAGAGAAAAAATCCAAATTTTACCACAATTTTTACCACTAATTGTTATTTTCACTGAATAATTAGCAGCTCCTCCATTTTTTTTTACCCACCAAATAGACCATAATCCCGCCCACTTGGCTTCTATTGGCTCACAGGATCAACATTAAACAAATGTTTTCACTCAGATGACATCTACGTGAAGAGAAAGTAATCGCTACTAGAAGCAAAGTACTTAATTATGGAGGATAATGGATAATTATCTGAGTCTTATGTTTGCACTAGCAAGCGACAACACAACAAGCAAACGTTCATTTTCTACATACTGGTGCGACTTGGAGCCACATGCGACATTTTCAAATTAGGTAAATCCTCTGTAAAGTGGCAAATAAATCTTGAAGCGAAGTAGTAGAGTGTACGTAGCTAGTACAGTTAGTTTGCATTTTCTGACCTAATCTGAAAATGAAGCTAGTACGAAACTGAGTACGGAACATGTAACTGAAACTTTTAAACGAGCGTGGTGTGTATAAGTCGTATAGTGGGCTGCAGGTTACGCATTTTGGCAACACGAGGGACTTGTGACACGAGTAGCACTCAGTCCTGCAGTGGCTCTTTCACAAATTACTTCTCTAAGCTAGAAACTGGAGTGTACATATATACAGGGTTTTACGGTAACCACCAAGCTCTTGGGGGAAGGGAAAGCTGCCTCTCGTCTGCCTTAGTTGAGTTAGGGAAAAGGGGCGGGGCTTCCAGGGGTCAGTTAATATCGGCGAGTTCAAAACACAGACTCAACTGTCAATCATTCCAGATTCACATGTCGATTGGCCAATCTGCTGTTTTATTGGAGGGAAAAAAACGACACACTCAGCGTATTTTTGAGCGATAACTCGTAGCAGCGCAGTCCGGTGTGAAAATATGGAGTTCCTCGCGCAAAGTGTGTGACGGATGTCGGGTCTGCTAAATCGCTTGCTAGCGTACATGTAGGTTAATGAGCATGATTTTTGATGAATGAGGACATAAATACAGCTGTTCTACCTGAGGCCGCTGAGGATCCTCAGTGAGAGCGTTTAAAAGGAACGGCTACAGCCTAAGGGAGTCTTGTGTGAAGGCTGAACAACCATTAATGCTTCTATTAAATCGCTTGCAGCCTTTCACTCCCCTACACACACACACACACACACACACACACACACAGTAAAAGTGCACAGGGAAATATATGCTAATGCAGTCGAGGCGCCGCAGCCATTTGAAAGGAAATGGGCTCAAATGAGAGAGAAAGAGAGAGAGAGAGAGAGCCTGAGGGGACGGAGCTACGGACTTCGGCTTAGAAAAATGTGATTTCATCTGGTTTAAAGTGCCCTTTATTGTAGAATGAGAAGGGGAAGGAGGAGGCACTTTATTTTGGGGGACACAGCAAAACAAGATAGCATGGAGTAAGAGGAAATTTAAATCGATGCTCTCATGAGTGTCTGACTTTTCAGACAGAAACGCTCATTTGGTACTGGATTACATCGTAATGGTAACAGAGTGTTTTTCATCATCCTTCACTTTTATTCGTTTTCTTTTTCATTGCTTACGCAGCTGGAATTTCCAGCCATGCCCATTTCCCATGTTTCGCATTCCTAATTCACCTGCATAGTAACACACCTGTGATGAAGTGATGGCGGCAATGTTAGTTCACGTTGTCCTCTGTCTTGTCGTGTGTGCGTGTGTGTGTGTGTGTGTGTGTGTGTGTGTGTGTGTGTGTGTGTTTGTTCTTGCTGAGGCCTCATCGAGCCACTTAGGCTATTGGCCTGGAGCCAGCAGAGCTTTACGGGCTTCCTGTCCAGATCACACACTCTCCTGGGAAGAGGATCAGGTGAATGGCCGGTTATGGGCAAAGCTCTCAGAAAAGCAAACACTCCAGATTTAATTAGGTGCTTGGAAGAGGATTAGCGTGCGTGTTTGTGTGTGTGTGTGTGTGTGCGCGTGGATGCGTGTGTGTGGTGGGGGTGAAGGTGTTCCCCAGTAAGCCTCGTACCAACATATGGAATATATACCTGTAACTGGATTTAAACCAGAAGTGGGCGTGACCATTTGCCTACCACTGTGAACTCTACCACTATAGCTGGGAAACACCTCAGATGTGGAAATGTCACCAGTGTCACCGATTCTGGCTCTGACAGTTCCTCAACCTCAGCTACATCACTCCACAGTTATAATTATTCATAATTAGTCTCAACTGCAGATGGTTATTTTTGTGTGTCTTCCCGCTCTATTCCAGTGAATTTATTTCGTTCTCTTTCCAAAATATTAACAAACTAATAGCCCAATTTAAACCCCCAGGACCCTGACCAGGCAGTTACTAAGGATGAATGAAAAAGGTCTTTGTACCGTGAGCTTCATATCTGACCGTGTGATGCAACCTTTCCTCCACATGACCTTGGGCTCTAATCTCAAAAAGTGCCATGTATTTGTATTTGTTTAGAACACACCATATGCTCTAATACAGAAATATAGATTTTTAAAAAGGAGTTCGCTTAGCAGACTACACTGACCTTTCATTTATAGATTTTAGGTCAATAGTTTTGGCATATTTTTCAGGTCTGCTTGTGATTGTTCTGGTCTGTGGGTGTTCTCTAATATGCAAGTTTCTGAAACATCACATTTATTTTTATGTTGGTAATAAATTTGTTAGATGTTTGATTATTGACTAATTTACTATTAATTAAAGAAGACTTCACTATTTTGCATATTATAATAGTAATATTAAATATACAGTAGGTGCAAGCAGTGATTAAGAGGGCCGAGCACTGTTAGGCCCCACCCTTTAGCGATGGAGGAAGACCAGAACCCAGTGGGACCATCAGCACTTGTTCGCAAGGAGATCTGAAGTCAAGCAGATCCTTCACTTACCTCACTTCCTGCTTTCAGTAGTCTTACCAAGATGCAGATTAACTCAAACCTCACTGGTTAACATCACGTTGGTCACTGGGGTCAGTACGTAAATGGCCTTACTTCCTGTTTAGCGACTTCTCGGTCATATTTTTTGCACATTATGCATGAACCATCCAGCATATCAAAAAATCTGAGAATTTTTTATTTATTTTTTTTTTGTTGGCTTTGGTCACATGATGCTGTGAGCCAAATTTCATGATGATTGGGAAGAATTTGTACTGGACGAAGCATGGGGGGGAAAAAACAACAGTTTTTGTTGCAACTCAAAATGGCAGACTTCCTGTTTTGCACAAAATTGTTTCATCAAGAACACTCGGCACCTGCCAGGGAATCATCAGAATGTAGAGTCAGGATTTAATGTTGAGCGCCTTAGAAGTTAGGAATAGTTTCACTAGTTTGTGAATTATATCCCCCATGTGGTAGAAGTAGAAGTTAATTATGATAGGGGGCTTAGCAGCAAAGGTGCATAGAAGAGGAAGTAGTAGCAGTGTAATTTATATAGTGCCTTTCTCAATGCCAAGGTCGCGTTATTTTGTGGAAAAAGAAACACAAAAAGACAGAAAATAATGATAAACAGACTAACGTCAGCCTATTTATGTTGATGTTTGGTGGTGACAGTAAGGGTGTAGACTTACTAAACTGAGCTGGACGAAATGGAACATGAGTTTTAATTCAGGAAAATGCTATTTTCGGTGGTGATGGTAACAGTTTTGGAAATTTTCAAAACAGGTTTGAAGTGACACACCCTTCACCACCATCAGCGCACGGAAACATTCAATTCTGACTACCGAAATAGCAACTGGGTGAGGAAGCACCAAACCAGTGACAAGAACACGGAGACACGATCAAAATTAGAGCTGGACGTGAAGTTCGAAACACAAGAAAGTTGAGGTTTGTTCAACAGTCTGTACTGATCAAGGGTCTTGGGTGAAATCCCAAATTCTTTGCACACACACACACACACACACACACACACACAGGTACCTGGGTGCAGATGCATGATGTCGATCAATGTCTTCATATCTTGGAGCCATGCGGGGATCAGGGCCTCTTATCTGTACAGAGGAGAGGGAAATAAATTCAATTCCATTCTATTTTATTTGTGCAACGCTTTTAACAGTAGCAACCTTGCAGAAATCCAGATGTAGATTTATTTTTAGGTCCCTAATGAACAAGCCAGAGGCGACAGTGGCGAGGAAGAAGTCCCTGAGACGAAACAGAGTCAGCGGAACCGGTCCTCTTCTGCGATTATAAATTACCGTCAGGGCAAGACGGTTGTTGATTTCTGAATCACGTTACATGATACCGTGCTATCAATAAAACAGATGATGATGAACTTGCAGTATGTTATTAATACAACAACTAACATTAAGTGTTTGTTTATGGATAGCTATTCAGCTAGCAGCATTATGAGTACTCCAGCGCTTCTTATTTATACATTTATATCACCGCTATATCAGTGTATAACGTGTTGTGTATCCGTCGACAAGAGGTTAAAGTCTGGAAGCGTAGCATCGCATAAGATTTAAACATAATTAACGATTAAGTGCTCTGAGGTCCATCAAGAAACATCAGTACTGACTGCGTAATGGAAGGTTTTTAGACTGTATTATCACGATTTCGCAGAAAGTGAGACGTATATTCCAAACATCTTGTAAAATGTCCTTGTTGACGCTCAAAAGTCCTCAAAATCCCTTAAAATATCACGGAGCCCATAAGCATGGACGAGTGGAGGATGGTGTGACTGACAGACGAGTAAAAATTTCTCTCGATGAGCTGCGTCTGCATGCTAAGCGTGATCTTTAAACACAAAAGTGTCTCGCAGGGATTGAATACGGAGTGAGTCAAAGAGAAAGCTAGAGAGGGGGAAAAAGAGCGAGAGAGAGAGAGAGAGAGAGAGAGAGAGTACGCCGCAAAAGGTCAGAGAGATCGTGATTGTGATAGACCGGCTCATATCGAGAGTGACGGACAAGACGGACGAGCCCTCACTTTTCTCTGTCAGGCGCTTCCATTCTTCTCTCTCTCTCCCTCGCAGCCCTATCAGTCGCTCTTTTATTGTCTGGTCACATTGAGGGGGATAAAAAAAAAAAAAAAAACGAGTGCCGTCTCTGGAGCTTCCTCCGCTCTTTCCATCTTGTGTGCTGCTTTATGAGGAGGCGAGAGATGAATAGATCGGCTCATTGTTTCTGAGCCGCTCCTCTAACTCCCTGTAGTTTTCTTATAAATGTGGCGTAAGTGTCCTGCAGCTGCCGGGTCACTGATATTATTTCATCTTCTAGCTATTTATACCACGGCGCTGTGGAGAAGGCGTTGATTCATTCTCTAAAGCAGCAGCCCAGGCAGGAGTTCCGGCTGTAACGCAAGTGTAGCGTGTGGCATTTGTGTAATCGATGATGTGGTCAAGATTTATTTAACAGTTACAGAAGGAGTCTCCAGTGTCAGTATAAAGCTGTAACTTTTTTAAAAAAGGTTGTTTTTTTTTTGTCTTTGTAACTTTGAAGGAGGAGAAAAAAAGAATGACTGGTGAGGGAATGAATGTTTATAGCTGCTGTAACGCAAGTGAGATTAAAAGTAACTATAAAGAGTCATTCTATAATAAATGAAAAATTGTGATCTTAGGCAAATTGCAGTGGTGTACGAGGAATTAAACACTGAAGCAGAGTTACTATTCCCACACACAAGCTGAGTATTTTCCTACAACAGCACATTTTATTTTAAAGATGATACAGCCGATCTTTAGCTATTTACACGTTTGTAAATTGTAAAAATGGCGATGTCAGGTCGGGTTCGTTAACAGCAGCTCGAGTCAGGAACAGAGCTCGGGTTTGGGGAAACTCGGAGAGACAGAAGCATCGACTCGACTCGTTAAGCCGTGCTAAACCTCGCCGAAGGGGGAGATAGGACCTCAGCTTAGGAGTCATGGCAACGGTGCTGCCAGAAAACAGCCGCGTGTGTGTGTGTGTGTGTGTGTACAGTGGCTAGACTGAAATATAGACACTGTGGATAGGGAACGCTGCTTAAATTTGATTTTGTGAATGCTGTGAAGTCGATACGGAAGACGCAAACAGAATCATTTAATAATATCGCAGATATTCAGAGTGCATTAAAAATGCATTTGGAAGCGTTTAAATAAAATACAAATAAGTATCTAAAAAGCATTTAGACGCATTAAAAATACATTACGCTGCCGACAAAATGTTCAAACATCTGTATGTTTTCTTGCTATTAGGGGGACATTTGAGCCCAAAAAACACAATTCCATATACATAAACACACACACACACATCTGTGATGCATAGATACGCAGCAGACTAGATTGATGGTATTTACGCCAAACCAGCTGCTCAGTAAACACACACACACACACACACACACACACACACACACACACACACACACCATGTAACTAGAACTCACTGGGGCAAACGTTCAGCACTGAAGCATTTGGCCCACAGCTCCACAATGATTCATGCTGGATCGCTTCAGCTGAATTATGACTATTTACCAAAAAAAAAAAAAAAAAAGAAAAGAAACGGCATTGTGGGAACTTTCACTGCACAATTAGGAATCAGTAACAGTAAAGTCATTCAAAATCTTCTCGATAATGCTTGTACTGAGAGGCGGATTTGTGTACTGGTTTAATATGTATGTTAGATTTAGCTTGAGAAAGACGGCATTGCTTCTATAGTGTTTATATTTATATAAAAATATATATATACAATTGTTGATATGGTGAAGTTTTCTGCAAGGAGATGTCTGCAAGTGTAGCGTTTATGGAAGGAGTCTCCAGTGTCAGGTAACTTTACGCTTTCCGAAATCTTCAGGACATGGAAATTTATGCTTTTTTCTGTACGTGTTTCTGTAAGGAGCGACTGTTTCTAGCTACAGCAGTGTAAATGAAAACCAGAACGAACTTCATGGACGTTCGACAACGATAAATGTAGCTTTAAACGGATAAAAAGTTCAGTGTGTCATCCTTTAATGAATAAAAAGCCATTTGACAATGATTATTATTTATTAAATAATGACACATCATACTTTTTTATCCATTTACAGCATAAATAAAAGCATAAACATTGCTTTGGGAAATGTGGCTGTTGTAGAGAACAAGTTTTTCTAAGAGTTTGTATTATTTGGAAAAATGAGAATTTAAGAGGTTGCCAAAGAAAGGATAAAAGTACAGTATGTCACATGACTTGGCTGGATTATAAGCATAAATCGCTCGTACGATACTTTCAGGCTCGGCCCATTTCTACTCCTGACCCATGAACGTTATAAATATTGTGAAACTTGTAAGGAAATGAAGGAAAAGGCAGGAAAGGAGAATTAATACGGTTGTCATTCTGATTGTCACTCCTTCTTTCCCGCCTCAGAGAAACTTGAGACGAGCATCCTGGACCTGTCAGGTCTTATTAAGTCGATATGTTCATCACCAAACACACTGGCAGGCAAACGCAACAGCTGTGTGTTAGACGAGCGGGTGGGAGGAAGTTATGTAGCTATCCGCTACAGCTAGCGGCATTAAAAATATAGAACGTGATCTAAAGAAGAAGTGTGGCGGGTAAAAAACGGGTTCTTATGTCGTCTCGGATCATCTGACATCGTGTTGAAATATACTGTATGTAATCTGATCATAACGTGAAATACAATAAGCTGGTTTTTTTACATTAGCCTGCATACAGGGCACTTTCCTCGATTAGCACAAAAAAACTCTTACACCTAATGATGTTACCATCCCCTAAGTAGATTTATTTTAAATAATAATAAACACAGCACAGTCTGAAGTCTTGGGTTACATGGAGCATCTGCTGTAGAAGTTCTTGTGCAAGTTGTTACTATAGAAACTTCCAGTTTAATGCTACAGCAGTGTGGCCGTGGTTGTTCCAGTCCAAGCTCACGCTGCCCCGTATCTGAATCGGATCAGACGTGACTCATTATGTGTGTCACAGGGAGGTCCTGATCAGCCTCCTACGCTCTTCGGTCTTAATCACGTTCTCAAAATGGCTGCACCATCTGCTGCTAACAAGCGGTGGGAGTCGGGGTGGCATGGCCCGCAGTGTTTAGGGGCATCGGAGAGAGAGAGAGAGAGAGAGAGAGAGAAGGCAATGAGATGTAGTGCAACTCGAGAAAGGACAAAAAAAACATGATCTGTTGCTCGTTTCCCCCCGACGTTTCTTATGCACTAAAGTTGCGACTAGCGTTGGCTGTTTATTTGCAATAAAGGAAACCAAATTACATACAATCGCTGCAGCTAACAGGACTTTAAAGCAGCTTTAACCTTATCGTGTTGCTACATAAACATAATACACAAACGTTATAGAAACTTGATATAATACTCACAGTCGGAAAATTATGTAAATATTTCTGCAGGGAAAGTTTGTGGTTTTCAGACTCGGGCTACGCATCTGCTTTTCAGGGGGTATGTGCTGGATCAAGTGCTATTCTGTACGCTGCTGAATAATGAGTATGGAAGCCATTTTGTTCAATTAAACCAGCAATTGTGATGATTATAACTAAGACTAGCGATATATTGACAAAATATTAGATTTATTTCAATGCTCGCATCTTCATGTATCATCACATTAGTTGATTTTTTTAAATCTGTCGTTCTTTTGTTACGTCGTATATTACACGATATTTTCTATTTTTTTCAGGTCTCTCATTTTCCCACACAATAAGAATAGTTTCATTTATGCTTTCAGAAAGTGATGTAATGAAGGTAAAAGTCGTGTGTCTTTTATTGCCGTCTTTCAGGGAAGGTCTTGGTCTATTTTTCCTCCAGCGAGGCCGTGCGTTATAATTACACAAACTATAATTGTGACCTTTGCCAAAGCCCAGGCTAAAGCCTTCAATCATGCAGGACAACGTAATGAGAGATACGCAGGCTGAGTCTGGGTGGAACCGGGCTGCGTTTGGAAGAAAGCGGAACGATGACCAAGTTCCAAGTTCTTTTGGGGAAAAGTTGATTTGTATTTATTTAAGGCGGGGTGTTAGAACAGCACAGGGACTATTTTAGGGTCAGAACTTTAGCGGTGTGTGTGTGTGTGTGTGTGTGTGTGTGTGTGGGAAATCAGGTTTGTTTAAACTGACCTCTCGTGCCGTCTTTTACTCTAACACTTAACCTGCTTTCTGTTTGACCCTATTTTCATCGAGCGGGTGCGTGCGATACCAGACATATCAATATTTCATTATAGAGGCTTAATTAAAGGCCACTCAAATTGTAGATTTTTAATTCTTTCAGATACAGAGTGTGTTTTATGTCTTATACCGTTTCATCAATAACTGAAAAAAAGAAAGTTGCACAAATCCAATACCAAACTTACAGGACTGCATTTGGCACATTTTTTTTCCCCTAATGAATTTTATACTGTAAACATGTATCAGTCTTAAGGTAACGTGATATTTTTTTTTTTTGCCTTAAACAACAGCGCTGTCTAATTCTCAGTTCTGATTGGTCACAAGGTGTTGATTAGTTTTCTCTAAAGCAGCAGCTCTGACAGTAGTTTCAGCTTTAAGGCAAATCACAGGTTTATATCATATCATATATACAGCGTGTCCCAGAAGACTCCATACACAGGGGACATGAACACCTTTTAGCAAAATGTCTCCCAAAATTTTTCATACTTATTTTATATTATATATATTTTTGCCTTTGAGAAAAGAACATATTGGTGTATCAGGAAAAGATACAGCACAAAGATCATTTAAAGAAACACATTCGAAGTGCAATCACACACGTACCACTTTTTTTTTTTTCACTTTCTTTAGCTACATATTTTAATTTCAATTCCATACGCGTTTTAAAGAAAGTTTTATGGCTTCAAAATTAAACAGCTTTTTTTTTTTTTTTAAATAAATAAGGAAATTATTTTTTCATTAGTGAACTCGTATCTAATCTAATCTTTTCTGTGATCTACACTCCACCACTCAGCACTTCCTCCCCAGCTTTCTCATAACGAGACACAAATGGACACATCAATCATGCAGACGTGCTCATCTTCCTTCGTTAGCGATCCCGCGAGTTATTTATTAACCCTTATTTCCTTATTGACTGAGACGTGCGAGCTTGCGTTTCAGAAGCAGCCCTCGCAGTTGCACGACGAGTTACACGTGCAGACCTTCAGCCAATCCTGAAGAAGGTGGTATTACGGTTGTAGTACGGTTACGAGATCCGCTCGTCTGTTTCATGCCTTCAAATCCTTCTCGAAAGTTCGCGTGGACGAGTTAAGACGTGGTGATTGACGTGTTGTTTACTTTTTTTAATGTATTTATTTTTTGCATCATTACTTTTGGCTTGCTGAAAGAAAACCCGCTGTAGGCGTCACATTCATATTTAGACTTTTTTTTATTAACACGTCCCGCGAGTCAGTAAGTCGGGGCTTGTAGAAAAATACGAGTTCCCGAGTTGTAATCATGACATTGTCACGGCATTAATCTCGTAATTACGATATATTCGACAGGAGTTAAAGGAAGCGTTAGTTAAGACGCAGACTCTAGAAACTTTCTTTTATCATATTCTAAGAAAAAAGATGTTAACAAGAAAGTGCGCATGTTAGCGTTTCTATCGTCTACATGTGAACTAAAGCATACGAGCGGAAGCTTCTTTGGATCAGATATCTGAGGAAACGTATCGGATCCTGTGACAAACAGCAAAGACTGCAGTTGGATTTGGAAAAGAAATGTATTTTTGGAGCTGGAAATGTTTACATATAAAGAGACTTGACTGGAAAGAGTTAACTATGCAGTGCTTCAGGAGTAGAAGAAGAAAATATCAGATGAGGATCGATATCGACTGATATTCAAGGTTTCAGTAGCGGAAAAGAAAAAGCGGCATCGTGCCATCTGTAATCACTAGCTTTAAATGATTTCCTGTTAATGTTTTTTTTTTTGCGTTTGTTTTTCTCTTTCGGCTGATGAATGCAGTTTTAGGTTATTAGTTTTAATAATAAACATAACTAACTGATGTTACCCGGAACATTCTCCGTTCACTGGGACAGAAAGCAAAGAAGCGAGGATTACTAATGTGAGATTTGTGTAAAGGGGCGGGGCTTAATATCAGTGTGTTCAAAAAAACCTATGCAGCTGTCAGTCACTCTAAAGTCACATGTCGATTGGCTGCTTTTGAGGGGGAAAAGTAAAGATGGCGAGATGGCTCGTAGCAGCGTATTCCAGCGTTAATGCAGCACACCTACGCAAAATGCGGGCACATATTACAGGTGTGTGTGTGTGTGTGTGTGTGTGTGTGTGTGTGTGTGTGTGTGTGTGTGTACATGTACATGGCCTTTGGTGTAAGCAATTTTCCCAGCACACTAATGATGTGTGTGTGTGCGCCTGGAAGTAGTGTGCGTAGGTTCAGAGAAGTCAAGAGCTGGGCCAGACCTAAGCCTTAAGGCAATGTACACACACACACACACACACACACACACACACACACACACACACACAAAGCAGCCCAGAGTAACTAAGCAACACAGGCAGAAATATCTAAAAATACAAGGCATGTTTAAGGTTGGTGGTGAAACCTCTCCACACTAAAAATGTAACTGCTCATCATCAACCTCATCAACAAACCTGTTTAAAAAAAAAGTGTTTAAAACTAAAGTGAAAGTTTGGGTGTGTGCATGATCTAGAGAGGTAACTATTAACGGATAAAAAGTATGACGTGTCGTTCTTCAATAAATAAATAAAAACATTGCAATTGAGAAAACACCTCGGGTTGCACTGGTTTAGGGAAATAATCAACTTGAGGGTGGGAGCAGTGGCAACTCCGCCTCCTCGCGCTGATTAATTTCCTGTAACAGCACGACATGGAGAGGTTTATTCCTTATATATTTAATACACTAACTGTCCTTCCACAAGATGATGATTATGATTCTCTGTGGTTTACTCCCTGTGTGTGTGTGTGTGTGTGTGTGTGTTAAACAGGAGTGAGGTAAGTGTGTTAAGCAGAAGCAGATAAGAGTGAACAGATTAGCAGCAGAGCTTTAGAGTTGGCCCGAAGCGCACATCTAGATGAACCACGATAATCTATGCTTTGAATCAATGCCCTGAGATAACGCTACATACACCATTTCCAACCTGCAGCACACACACACACACACACACACACACACGCACAACTAAGAGAAACATGCACGTTAGTGTTTAGTGCATTGAATGAAGGAAGGAAGGGAAACGGGTGGAAATGAAGTGAGACAGACAGAATTTAGGAAAGAAGGAAGACAGAAAAGAAGGCAGGAACGAATGAAGGACGGAATTAAAGCAGAAGGAAGGAAGGACAATTGGAATGAAGGAAAGTAGGTAGGAGAGTGAAGAGAACAAAGGAACTCTGGTACACAGGAAGAAAGGAAAGCAGGAAATGTTAGAAATGTAGAGCGCAGGAATGGAAGGAGAGCAGGTACGCTCTCAGGTACATGAGATGGAGGTGTAAGAAATTACAGACTGCATCGAAGCAGATTCCGCTCCATGCTAGGTGTTGGAACAAGTCGTCTGTGTCTCAGCAGTATGGGGAAAAAGCCAGCTGAAGTGACGATCAGTTAAAGCGTGGGAGCGGCAGTGGGACATCGAGAACCAGCCCTGAGCGAAGGCGTGCGCGAGTGTCGTTATCATTCAGAAAAACATCTGTCTAGACAATCATATCACTCCACTTCTGGGTGGTGACACCTGTAACATCATCAAGCATGTGAGAACAGTGTGATCCATTGTTATGCTTAATATTATAAAACTGGATCGAGAAACAGGAGGCGAGGTTCACTTTGACTCCGATGAACCCAAAGTGCTTCACGTACTCGGTCACTGCTACACTGCAATAAAGTTACTCTTCATTGTGATCTTCGACATTGTTTTTTTTTTCTTACAGAGGAAATAAAAGAAGGTGGAAATGTAGGCAATACGGAAGGAGGGAAACGCGTTAGAGAGGGGAGGGACGTAAAGCAGTTATGAAAGAAGGAATGGAAGGAAAGAAGTTAGGGCGGTAGGGCGGAGGAAAAAACTTTATATAGGAGTGTAAGTAGAAAAAATGAAAGCAGGCGTGTAGAAAGGAAATGTGTTAGAGGTAGAGAGAAGGAAAGGAGGACGAATGGAGGAAAAGTAAGCAAACAGGAAGGTGGAGTAAAGGGAAGGAAGAAGAAGGAATGTAGGAAAAAGGAAGGAAGGAAGGAAAAAACTGTAGAAGAAAAAAAGGAAAGGAAAAATGTTGGGGAGGTAGAGAGAAGGAAGAATGGTAGGAAGGTAATTAGGTAGTAAAGCAGGTGTGTAGGAAGGAGGGAAGGAGGGAAGGAGGAGACAGACAGAGGGAGTAAGTAGAAACGTAGGAAAAAGAAAGAAAGGTGGTATGAAGGAAATAAATTGTTTGGAAGGAACAAGTTAGGAAATTAGAGCAAAGGAAGGAAAGAGGAAAGAAGGAAATAAGTTAGGTCAGTTTAGTGAAGTAAAGGAAGGAACTTGGGTATGGAGGAAGGAAAGAATTAATGCGAGTGTGTTGGAGAGGCAGGTAGGAGAGAGAGAAGGAAGGGTTGTTAGAGTCAGCGGTAGTTTGGGGGTAGTTGGGGGGTAGTTAAGGGGTAGTTAGAGGGTAGTTGGGGGGTAGTTAGAGGGTAGTTAGAGGGTAGTTGGGGGGTAGTTAGAGGGTAGTTGGGGGGTAGTTAGAGGGTAGTTCGGGGGTAGTTGGGAGGTAGTTGGGGGGTAGTTAAGGGGTAGTTAAGGGGTAGTTAGGGAGTAGTTGGGGGGTAGTTAGGGGGTAGTTAGAGGGTAGTTAGGGGGTAGTTATGAGGCTCTGACTCACCCGGGATGGATCATATTCCTGGAGTCGGTGTCCTGCCCCTGACTCTGTGTACGATGGAGAAGGTTTCACCTGCTGTAACTGACTCCGGATCTGCTGCAGACGAGCTTCATTACTGCAACCAGGACACAAAGAACAGGTAAGTGTGTGTGTGTGTGTGTGTGTGTGTGTGCGTGTGTGTGTGTGTGTGTGTGCGTGTGTGTGTGTGTGTGTGTGTTACAACACCTCATATTGTCTCACAACACCACAAAGATCCCCAGTGATAAATATCCCTCTAATAAACACATTGTACCACAGCACTGAATTCTGGATTCTGATTGGTCAGAATAACAGCAGCTCTGACAGTAGTTCCGACTTTAAGGTTTATATTAATGTGTTCGTTTTAGTATGTTATCGTTTCCATAGCAACACCTTATTCGCAGGGACCACAAACATAATTTAAAAAAATAATAATTAAAAAAAAAACGTGTGTAATGTTGATACGGTGACATTTTCTGGAAGGAGTCTCCGGTGTCAGCGCTTCGTCAGTCAGAGCTACAGCTGTAACTATGTTAAGGGAATGATGGGAAAGGGTTTACAGCTACTGTAACGCAAGTGGTAACAGAAATGTAAGTATAAATGGATAAAAAGTACAACGTATCGTTCTTTAATGAATAAAACATTGTTAGAAAAACTAAAAACTTCAGGAAGTGCTTTTATGAGAACAATCCAGTTTATCGTCAAATACACTAGTCACAAACATATTTGTACTCGTGTCCACTCAGTGGCGTGTGCCGGAGCAGAACCCGGGCCTCGGCGCAGAACCCGGGCCTTGGAGCAGAACCCGGGCCTCGGAGCAGAACCCGGGCCTCGGAGCAGAACCCGGGCCTCGGCGCGTCCATTAGCCGCTCCCACACAACACAATTCCAGCTGCCATTTTGATGGAGAGCGCAAATGAGAAACACTATCAATGTTTAATTAGCCTCCCGCCGTGCCCACGGCCTCCCCGTATGAATCACACTCTTATCTGCCTCATACTTACTCTAAACTATTTGCTCAGAGTCTCCAGTGCGCGTGCGCGTGTGTGTGTGTGTGTGTGTTTGCCACAAATACATGTCTAGCAGTTTCTGTATAAACTTGGCTGACTGATCAAGGACAAGAAATCTACAGTCATGCAAATGTCTGAAATGAAATAATGTTTTTTTCCTCTTTACTTTATAAAACATCTGTTTTTTTTTTGTTTTGTTTTGTTTTTTTTTAAACACATCATTAACCCAGTCATGGTCAAGGAGGTCATTAATAAAGAACTATTTTTAAAAACTAAGGCTTTCAGTGGAGTTTGGCACAAACATTTTTAAATTAAAATAAATATTTTAGTTCTTTATTTGTAATAGTCTAGAGAGCTACAGAAATCAGGATAAAAAGTTCTGCTAAGTGATAGTAAACCTCGCGAGGGATTGGGAGGTCGTTTGAATCTTTAGATCGACTGGCCGTAAGTGTGTGCACTATGCATGAAAGGGTTAAACTGGATTATCTCCAGAAAGAGATGGGAAGGGATTGGACATGGAATTAGAAAAGGACACACACAGCGGTAAGATGTCACAGATCTGTCATCACTCGTTAATACAGTATGGCTTTTTTGAGAATCTGAGTAAATGTTAGATGGATAATCTTTCCTTCTATCTGAGATTTGAATCTGAAGACAGGATTGGTTCGTTTAGCTCAACACACTTCCCAAATCCGGTCATTCTTGCTCAGAGAAAAGCATAGGAAGTACATGGGAAGTAAATTCTACTCCTGATGCTTTGTCCAGCACACACACACACACACACACACACACAGATTTTATCATGCTTACAGATAAGTACATCTTTTGTCAGCGAGCACTTATTTTCCCTCCTCCGCCCCCTCCATCGAGTCTCTTCATCTCTCCATCGCTCCGTCCTGCGTTCCGCATAACACAATCCAACAAACAGCCGGCTGTCTTTTCCAACAAGTCCATAATCTAAAGTGACGTGCGTCTCGGAGCCTACCTGTCACTGGAGAGTTAATAAACACGTCCAGCGTTTAATTACGCTGATGCTTTGGAGTGAAAGGATCCACACTGCCCACAAAATCCACACACTCAGTGCTCCTGATAAGTTCACGTGGTTAATAGAAATAAAAACAATCGAATAAAACCCTGCGAGATCAGTTGAAAATAGAACCACCGCTAGAAGTCCCCAACTTAAGCACCATAAACGTAAAAACACACACCAAATAGTCCATCTTTACCGAACCAATCAAGGGGGGGGAGGGTAAAAGGACTGAACCCCAACTTTACCACTTTAGTCAATAAAAATAAAAACTGCTATTGTAGTTAGATTAGTTTCACCAAAACTGGACTTGGAACAATTCACAGCTAGACCAGTTTCACCAGTTTACTCTAATATGAGACAGACCAGAACTGGACCAACGTCACCACACAGTAAAAAACAGAACCAACCCTATCTAGAACATCTTGACCTTTCCAATCAACAACTAAACAAGCATCCGATTAAAAGTAAACCACCGTACTAATAGACTGTCTTCACCTTTCCAACTGAAACCTGAATAAAATGCATCCAGACCCCGCCTTCAACAAACCAATAGAAAAAAGAACAAACCCCATGTAGAAGAGTTGAGCAATGCGTTACAAATGGAACAAGCTAGACTAGGCCACTTTTGTCAAGTCAATCAAATGACTTGAGCTCCAACGAGACCAAAAATGAACCAATTACCACCTACAGCAGTTTTCCCAAAGAACCAGAATTGGAACAATCCACATCTAAATTGGTTTCAGCAAAAGACACAGAAATGGAACAATCCACAGCTAGATGGGTTTCACCCTGAAGAACTGGAAATGGAACAATCCACCTCTAGAAGGGTTTCACCAAATCTGAAACTAATGGAAGTGGAAGAAATTTCATTCACCAAGAGAAAAAAAAAATGACACCAGCTCCATCTAGAACAGATTGAGCTGTTAAATCAACAACTGAACCTCATTTCCCCCTCATTCAACCAAAAACGGATCCATTAGCATCTAAAGCAGCTTCAGCAAACAAAAGGACCAAACGGCATCTACAGCAGCTTCACCAATCCACTCTGCGAGAAGATCTAACCAAATTAAACGGGAGAAAAGCCAAGAGAAGCTGCGGCAAAGAATTCAAATTGGCTGTAGTGAGCATCCGGAGGTCCATTAGACTGATTAATAGAACCATGTGCTCCTGACTCGGACCCGATATCTGAGGCAACGTGAAAGACTTTTCCTCGCATCTGTTCTTCCGTGAATTAAAACGGCTACAGCAGAGCAAGGTTCATATATATATGTAAAAAAAAACATATTAAATGAACTGCTGTTTGTGTTTCTGCTCTTTTTTTTCCCCTCAGTGTGACTTATATTATGTATAAAAGAGAGGGAGAGAGAGAGAGAGAGAGGGAGAGAGAGAGAACAAATGCCATCTACACCTGAGAGAGAAAAATATTAGGAAGGATAGCGAGAGAGAGGCAGAGCGAGATAAAGATAGAGAGAGCGACAGACAGATATGAAGAAATAGAGAGAGAGAGAAAAAAGAGGAAGAGGTAGAAAGAGAGAAAGATGAAGAGACAGACACACACAAACTAGAGAGAAAGATTCAGAAAGAATAGCAAGGGATGGGGAGAGGGATAGAGAGAAGAGACAGCAACAGACAGAAACAGATGGGGGAGAGAGGGAGAGAGAGAGAGAGAGAGACAGGTTGAGGAAGGAGGCACAGTAATTAAGCTTCATTCTAAAGAAGATGAGACATCAGCACTTGGAGGGAGAGAGAGAGAGAGAGACACAGAGAGAGAGAGAGAGAGAGACACAGAGAGAGAGAGAGACAGAGCCATGCTGTTACTTTGTGGTTAATTGACCATATCCTACTATCTCTCTCTCTCTCTCTCTCTCACACACACACACACACACACACGTTGTCGCCGCTCTGGTTCAGGGAAGCCATTTCCCCAATGTGTTGATTTACAGAAAACACAAAGTGATAGTTAAACTCTAATGGCGTGTTTACGGCCAATTGGTTACATCAGGGAGTTTAATGTGTGTGTGTGTGTGTGTGTGTGTGTGTGGTGTATTGTGTATTTGTGGGGTCTTTTGTGTAATGCTGATTAAATGCTGATATCAGGGTGTGTGTGTGTGTTTGTATAGTGTATTGTGTACTTGTGGGTTTTTTTTGTGTAATACTGATTAAATGCTGATATCAGGGTGTGTGTGTGTGTGTGTGTGTGTGTGCAGCATCAAGCAGACTGGAATTATACAGTGATGAGTTCCCATATAAACAAACCCAGTAACTGAATAAATTAAATACACACGGAACGAAAGAAGCAGGAAACTAATGAAGGACAGTGCGGTGTGATGAAGCGGAGACAGTGTTAGCGCCCTGAACAGCACATCCTGCAGTGTTTTATTCCTCTTACACCACAGAAATTCACCTGCGATTACAGTTTTTATTTAGTTATTAAAGAACGTCCTGCTTTTTTATCTGTTTACAGTCACACTGAATGACGCAGAACGTCCACGAAGCACGTTCTCACTTACGTCATAGCAGCTGTGTGTGAGGTGACGCACTTCCCTCACCTGAAGTTAAATAATACGAAAAAAAAATAAAACGCAGCTTGTCATGTGACTGAGAAACCACCAAAAAAAAAAAAAAAAAAAAAAAAAGCGTAACTTCTCTGTCCTGAAGATGTCGGAAAAACGTGCGGCTTTACCCGACACTGGAGACTCCTTCCATCAATTATAAACAAACGTCTCCTTACAGAACACGTCACCATAGCAACGATTTGTCTTTGTTAAATAACAGCACGTTTCTTTAGGTTACGTGAAGCGTCTGCCGTACAAATCCCTGCGAACGAGCCGTTACTATAGAAACGATAACGTACTAGAAGGACCTCGTGACCAATCAGACGCAGTCTTTTAACAGATAATACAATTTTTTTGCAGGTTTTTTTTTTTCGAATGATCGTTGATTGTTGTTTGTATTGCACAGTGGAAGTTAGTGTGTGTGTGTGTGTGTGTGTGTGTGTGTGTGATCAGCTCATAGGAATCGATAGCAGATTAATGCTGGAATAAAAACAGCCACACTCACGGATAATTAAGACCAGACGACAAATCAATGGGTGCGTCTGGCGAGAGCACTCACCCCTAAACAACCCTCTCCACATCACACGGGCTGGACTGGAAAAAAAAACCAAAACGCTCTCACACTCCGAGCCGCTCGAGTGCACTCACAGGAAGCAGGGATTACGGACAGCAGGTCATGTGTTTATTACACTCACACACACCAAACCGGAGTATAATTACCAGAAGGAAACACACAACCGAACTGATTTAGCGTAATAAGTTTTTAAAAATTTAGCCAACCCACGAACCACCTTAACTCTGAGCTGTTCTAAACAAAAGAGAAACTGTAAAATGTAATTAAGAAAATACAAATATGCCTCTTTTTTTTTTTTTTTTCTTTTCCCAAAACTGTGCACACAGCACTGTTCTGGATTCTGATTGGTCAGAAGTCGTTGATTAATTTACTGTAACAGCAGCTCTGACAGTAGCTCCGGCTTTAAGGTTTATAATAACGTGCTTGTTCTGATACATTATCGTTTCCATAGCAACACCTCATTCTTGTACAAGGGACGATCCACATAAACAGATTAAAAAAATCTTTGATATGATCAGGAGACGTTTATTTAAACCTTTATGGAAGGAGTCTCCAGTGTCAGAGGAGTTTACGCTTTAGTATTTTTTTGGTAACAACAAGCTTCATTTTTTCTTCATCATATTAACTTCAAGAGCGAGAAAACAGAGATGTGAAGGAACAACAGTTTATAGCTGCTATAACGTAAGGGAGAACAGGAACTAACTTGTTTTCTACAATGTTAAATGTAACTATAAACAGACAAAAAGTACACGTTGTTCTTTGATTAATGAAAACGTCAGCACACCCCATTGTGTTGAATATGTACGTTTTTAAAGCTTTACCTCTCGGGTGCTGGTTGCGAGCGAGGCTTTATCTTGTTGACTTTGGCGTAAAGTCCTTCCCGTGGGTCCTCATTGGTCGGAGGCATGTTGTAGGCGGGGCCTGTGGGTGGGACATAATGAGGAGAGGGTATGTGGTTTGGATAGGAGGCGTGGCTAGGAGGGGGCGGATCTCTGAAGGTGTTGATGCGAGCGTAGTTCGGGTCGAAATCGTCGTCTTCTACGTCGGGCAGGTGGCCACGGGACGGAGCTGCCATGTCCGTTTCCGTTCTGTAAAATACAAATTCTTTAATAATTGGGTAATAAAATTGAATTTCTCTGATAACAGGATTGTTTTTCAACTTACAACATTTCTGATTCGCTCTTATTGAGCTCCTCTTCGCTCAGCGATCCCAACTTTCCTTTGGTTTTGTTCTTTTTGCCAAATCTAGAAAAAAAAAAAAAGTAAAGAGTGATAAGAACAGGACAACACACTGGAACATTCCTCAACCCCAGACAAAACAAAATCAAAAATTTTCCTCCAAGTTTCCTCAGAACGCTGTCTATAAAACCAAGGATGACCGATTGAAAAAATCCAGTCTGATTTCCCAGTTTTTGGTTTTTCTTTTTATTATTAATATTCTTTTTTCACGAACAGCTGTTATAGTGACGCGCACATCAGTTAGCGTCCTCGTTCTGATGCAAGCGAAAGGAAAGGAGTGCACAGTATGAGAGAGACAGAACGAGAGGAAGAATAGGAAGAAAGAGGAAGGTGGGTGTTTACAGTTAGTTACAGGAGCAAGTGATGACAGGAATTGCAATGAAATGTGAATAAAAGTAGTTAAAAAAAAAAAAAAAAAAGGTTTCTGGTTCACCGGTTGGTCCATGTGCAAAGATTTCACACCATATTCATTGGTCACGCTCTAGCGAAAGCCTCCGCACATCATTACCGTATCAAAATCAAACCAGAAAGAAGTCATTCTGAGAAATGTGATGGTCAATAACCCAGGAAATGATGCTAGCATATTGCTTCAAGCTAGAAGGGTCCATTAATTATCAGGTTGGACGTCCTGTTCCGTTTGTCAGCATCTAAGCAGCTACAGAATCGACTAGCATGCTAGCTCTGTCTCGTTCGTAAATACTTTTTTAGAACCAAAACGCTTCTAGCATTGTTTTAACACAAAAATTGGAAAATATAACTGTGTTTTCCAGCTAAATTATGAGACTATAGAAAAGCTAACTGTTAAAATGGTTCCTGAAAGGTTCTTGTTTTTCTAAATGTCTTCCACTCGGAAACTCGTCCAGATCTGGAGATGTCTGACGAGATGCCTAACCCTAACATGAAAAATGAAAAATGATGATGTCATATTTGAGAAATAAAATTTCATAAAAATGTGTTTGTATGCATGGCAGTACACTCTTTAGTTCCTTTAGAGTTCCTGTTCTTTCTAAACTGTTCTAATAAGGAACGTTTTGTAGTACGCTTCCACACAGAACCGGAACGCTAGCTTAAATATTTTCCATCAACTTTCTGTGATCTGATCTCAAAATTCCAAAAATTAAAAAGAAAAATTGGACTTTTTTGACTACATTTTCAAACATTTCTATAATCATATACTGGGGACTTTTTAGCATCAGACAGCTTCAGATCTAAATTCCAAACAAATCTAAACTTTAACAGACGTTGCTGCGAGAATGAGACCTAAGACCCATCACTGTAATCTAGCTAGCTTTAGCTAGTTTGTATCATCAGCTAGCTAGCATCTGAGGAATAACGCTGTTGTTAGCTAGCCTTAGCTAATGTTCCTTGGTGGAAGAGGAACTAATTTACCGTCAGTAATAAAATCAGTGTGTGATTTTCCTTTCATACTTAAGTAAATGTAAGAATTTATACTTTTCTACTTTGAGTGAAAAACTTGAAGTTCTACTTCTACTACTTATCTAACGAGAATTTATTTAGATTAATATCGTAATTACACTTTTACTTGAAGTTACGCACATTTTCAAAATGATTTCAAAATTTCCAACATTATTAACTATTTCTTAGCTAAATTTCCTGTTTCATCGTTTGACGAATCTGCTTCCAAACTTTATTCTTACATGACATTTTGAATATTAATAAAGACAGATATATAAAAGGAAAAATCTGATAAAAATTAGCTGAATAACTTTATATGGCTTTCAATGTTGCACTTTGCCAAGATTTGAGACTTTGAGGCATTTTGATCGATTATTAAAAATTCAAAATAATATCCACGAAATGTTTTTTTTTTTATTATTATTAACTATTAATAAGAAGTGCAGTTCTCAGAATATGAGGTACAAGCTAACGAAGGCTGCACTCATAGCTAGCCGTGTTAGCATAAGGAGGATGTTAACGTTATTATTAAATCACTTCATTTTCATGTTCTGAGATCAGATAAGAACGCACGCTCGTTAGCATTGCTAGCATTATTGGGTCGAGGTATGTGGCCCTGGGAAGTATGGCATGCTAATCCAACTGAGCTAATGGGCTACAATGGGATTGTTAATAAAGGGTTAGCTGGTGCTGTAGGAGTTCTTTAAGATCACTGGATTGCTGTTAGCATAAAAACACAGCCATCTGTCCAACCCGAAGTCGCTCCTGAATAAAAATCCTGCTTTAATTAACGTAGCACGCTTTTTTTCAGGAAGCTACAAGCTAGCTGTAATTTTCCGAGTTCAGCGATGTTATCGGTGGGAATTGTACTGCCAAAAGCAACACCCTTCCCCCGCCCAAACGTTCCCGCAGACACATCCAGAGGAAGCGGAGCCGCTGACGCTAAGCTGATCATTATGTGTGTATATTACAGTCTTCCTCTCTCACTGCTGTGTTGGGTTTAACGGGATCACTTTAATTAGCTAGAGCTGTCGCAGAGCACAAAGCCACGCTCGCGCCGTCTCCCCGAGTCTCTCGCATGTGGAGAGAGAAACGTTAGCGTGATGCAGTGATACCTCATCGCTAAGAGAAACTCTTTCCAAGTGATGAGTGTAAAACATCGCGTGGGACAAAAACCTGAGAGGAACACACTCTCTCCACATGATCTCTCTAATACAAGAAAAAAAATAATTTCTATTAATTCTATACATAATAATGAAAATTACTTTCATCGTTAACGAGTCTGATCTTTAATCTAATCAGTCTGATCCAAAAACCATTCTGACAACGCAACCTTCGTGGATTCACTGTGAACCGAATTTATGAGTCCTTAATTAGAAGCTAGCAGAATATTTTTTAAAAATATACATAAATAGAAAAAAAGAAAAGAAAAACAGAAGGATACTGAGGCAGATGCAGTTTGACTGATTGATGTGAATTAATGCTCTTCTCCAGTCCAGTCCAGAGAAAAACTCCTCCTGCGTATTTCTGCAGCCATTTTTAGCGTAATTGGGAGCAAATAATGAACAGTGAGAGCAATACAACCTAGTCAGTTGTGTGGATGTGTTGTGTCTAGTGAAAGCCAAAGAAGATTACAGACATAACGAATAAAAAAAAAAAAAGCAATACTCATTAGCAAAAAAAAAAAAAAAAAATGAATAAATAAAAAATAAAGGAATTTATTTGAGCTTAAATTTGTACAGAACAACAGTGGGCATCTTTTTCTAAACCCTAATGTGTGCAGTGCCAAGGACAAAAAAAAATCTAATTAAAGCATTCTGGCACACACACACACACACACACACACACACACACACGTCTAGTTTATCCACTCACAAAGTCATACACAGCAAAGCAGGATAAAGCCTATAGCACAGAGAGCGTTCTCAAAGCGCTTTTTGTTATGAGCCCCATCTGAATTTCAGTGAAGGAAAAGAAATCTAAAGTAAGAGGAAAAGCACGACATTCCCCAGGCATGAGACGGCAAAAAAAAAAAAATAAAATAAGTAGCTTAAGAAGAAATCATAAGCACTACTGCGGAGAGAACGGCTAATCTCGCTGCAGAAACCTTATCTTTATTTATTTATATTAAGATTGCGCCGTATTTTCAGCTAAGACCTCCAAGGACTTAAACACGTCTGAGAACTGGGGCTGAACTTCTTAAGGATGGCGAGGAAGACAATTCAGGAGAGAAAAGTAGATACTTAGCGGACACAATGAAGAGTGCGAATGGAATGAGCGAGCAAAAAAGCTGGGGATTAAATGCAAAAAACAATAATTAGGCTTGAAAGTGCAGCGCGGAGGATAATCCCGCTAAATCCAGGCCTTTAGAGACAGGTGAAGAAATCGGATACGTTTTTTCCCCCAGCTGAACGAATTTTAGCTTCCATTTCTAAAGAAACAAACAGAGCATAAATATTACTTTATCACAATCATTCTGGGTTTTAGACATTCGACTAACCTCGGAAGTGGAAAGTTAATTCCAATGAAATTACGTCAATTTTAGACCTGCGCACATTCGAGTGGAAAAAAACATGGACGCCTACATGCTTGTCTTCAGTTAGCAACAAGCTAGCCAGCTAACTGTAATACGTGACGTATATTTACCCCCTCAAATGGTAAACTGTATAGTCACATGCTATATATTCTTTTAAAGGTAAGACGTGCTGCTGTGTTTACTGCTGAGCGGCCATGTTGATTTGACGTCGCTTGCTGAACTCAGGGTTGAGAAGCCTGTCCTGAAGTCTCCCACCTGAGGAGGCGTTTTCTTTGGTTTTACGTAGTCGGACCTTTAGTCGAATGCAGCGTAGGTACAAACTAGAACCCTAAAGAACCTTTAAAAATTCTACGTAGATGGTTTCTCTTTCGCATACGGTTCCAAGGTTCTTCAGGGTTTGAGGGAAGGTGTTGGTGATCTATAATAGTCCTTTTACAAGTCACTTGTCTGCAGTAGAAATTGGAGTGCGTGTGTATATGAGGTTTTATGGTAATCACCAGGTGTTTTGGGGGAAAAAGCTGCCATTGAGGCCTTCCTGTTCACAGGATGTTGACTACCGTAACCAGAAAAAAGGTTCTTGAGGAATTCTCAGGATGGTTATGGGGTTCAGTGATTGTGAAATAGAAACCTTTAAGAGTTCTTTCAAATGGACAAACCCTTTATGTCGCCACCTTGGAATACCATTTTGTTATAAATGAATTCAATCCTGACATTCTCTGCTAAATGAATCAATTTAAATGTAAAAATCATTAGCTGACACGTCCGTCATGATCACAAGTTCGACCGTAACTACAACGAGGGAGACCTGTTAGAAAGCTTGACTGAGACATCAATCCCAGATGCTTGCGACGTCATTTCCAATCAAGTGCACATTAATCAGAATTCACTGATGGCACGGACGCCACGATAGAGAAGGATACGCATGTCGATCATCCTTACGCATGTGGACAGCATGTGTCAAGCTTTCACAACAATCTGTTTTACTGACTCTAGCATTATAGATAGATGGATAGATAGATAGATAGATAGATAGATATCTGTCTCTCAAAGTGAGAATGAGTTTATCATTTGTAGATTGGAATTGCATTCAAACAGACCAGTGTTACCATAGAGTTGACGACTTGTCCAAAGGTTACATAAATATCTGTGCAAGGAAAGTTCAGCGTATTCAGAGTCAGGTTCCGCATTCAGAGTCAGGTTCCTTCATATTCAGATTATTTAAAATCACCTGCGTCTCCGAGTTCACGCCTCAGACTACCACGTTTAAAAACTTGCCTGTAAGCCTGAAAACAATCAGGGGATAGAAAATGCAGACTGAAGATGCAGATATTGTTTCTTGTTTGCTGTCGAATTGCAATGTGACATAAAAGTAAGAAAGAATTTTAAATAAAAAAATTAAAACACTAATACAGTGATAAACATTGACTTGTAGTCTAGTCTAATTTAACAATATGGCATCTACCCTTGCTATAAATAAAATAGCACTTGATCCAGCACATATCATTTTGCATTGGATTTGTATATATCGTGCTCCAACTTAATGCAGCTACGAGATACTAAATCGAGTTTATGGAATAACAAATCGCAGTGTGTGTGTGTGTGTGTGTGTGTGAGAGAGATGTGGGCTCTTATGTTTTTAATTCACTACTTTCATTTCTTGAATTAATAAAATAAGATGATCGTGGTTTAAAGGATATGGCTATTTTTTTAATCCATAAAAAAAATGAAGATGGTTTCTACTGCAGTGTTCTTTTGGACTAAAGGGACAATACTGTAAATTTTCTAATAGTGTCATATTTATGAATTTAATATTTTTTCTGTATTTACAGACCAAAGATCTGCAGGTCGTCATGTCTGCTGGGAAATATGAAGGGAAATAAATGACAAATAATTAGCTGAAGGAAAAAAAGAAAAAAAAAATCCCCTGATTAAACAAGTAGAAAGTCGGGATGCAATCCAAGTCTGTTGTTGTTTTCCCTGTTTTTAAAGGTTAAGTATTCGAAAAATTAAACTTTGGTCTGAAGCCTAAAGCAGAAAATGCTTGGATTTCCTGTAAGAGATTAACATTAGCCATATGACACAAGTTAAAAAATGGTTTTCATTAACCAAATGGCGCTGGGATTACAGCCAAGGCCTGAACCATTTACAAATTAATATTAATAATGTACTCTACACACACACACACACACACACACACACACACACACACACGCCCTCTGGCAGAGTCGAGCTCTCAAGCGGGGAAAGTGAAGTAACGTCAATAATAAAGTACAATCGATAATATTTACATAGGAAACAGTGGAATATGTATATTATACTACTGATTAGCCTTGTACACACACACACACACACACACACACACACACACACACACACACACACACACACCTAAAAATAATCACATGATCCATATGTGAATTTTAAACATGTGGTTTGTAAACTTTGTGTTAAGTTTTACACATTTTTCTCATGTAGTGCAGGTTTTAATTCATTTATTTTCATGATATTTCTTTTAATTTGTCACAATTATTTTTTTGTATTTATTTTCATGATTAATTTGTTTACGTGATTTTTTTTTTTCCAATTAATTCATTTCCACAATTCATTTATGTTATGTTTTTTATTTATTTATTTTATTAAATTTTTTTTTTACAATTCATTTATTTTCCACATAGTTATTTCTCTTTCTTTTCACGATTTTTTGATTTTTTTTTTTTTTTTTTTTTTTTTAACATGATTAATGTTCTTTTTTAACAAACAATTTATGTAATTATTTTTGTCATTTTACAGAATGGATTTTTAGCATTGTTCATGTTTATGGTCATTTATGTGCAGTGTGTGAGATTTCTGAAGGAAAGTGTGAGGAAGGAAAAGAAGAACATGGGTGGAAAAGAGAGGATTCTTTTCCAGCTTGTGATAAAGGCAAAGCTGAACGTGTTTCTCGTGTGTGTGTGTGTGTGTGTGTGTGTGTGTGTGTGTGTGTGTGTGTGTGTGTGTGAGATGTGGGAGAAGACTTACAGGAGTTAACCTTTACTACAGAAAGGCCACACGAGTCCATTCACGGCTGTGAAGTCTGCTGTTTGGCGTGGTTGGGAATTACGGAGTGGATAAAGCAGGAAGAACAGGAAGCGAATTCACGCGTGTCGATTTAAACCCAGTAAACACTCCGAGGAAATGAAAGACATAAAAATAACATTGTGAAACGTTGAAATTTCTTAGTTTGAGCTTGTAACATGATGCACTCGCAGCAAAGGGAAAAATAAAGGACATTCGTGAAACACGTTTATAAACGACGCGTTACAGCGCAGACAGAAACCAGTGTTTTATCCGACTCCCGCGATATCTAGCAACTGAAGTTACAGTACGTCATTTCTTTTCTTTTTTTTATTAAACTAGAAATAAGAAAAACTAACAATAATATGGTAGTGTTCTACTAAACTCGGTTTTGTGCTTTTATAAAAAAAATAATCAGTGAAGCGATGAAGCGATGTTTCTGCTACCACTCCAATTTGCCAGTGATTACAATTTTTTTATTTATTAAACAATAACATCATATTTTTTATACGTTTATAGTTACATTTAATGTTACGGAATGTCCACGAGACAAGCTAGTTCCTGTTACATACGTTATAACAGCTATAAACACTTGTTCAGTTTATCAACAGTTATTATTTTGTTACTTTATGTTGTTACTGAAAGGTGCCACGAATTCAGTACCTAAACAGCCGAGAATTAAGAATTAAACCCGTTTTCCGAGGACCTAACAAAGAGCTCTCTAGCAGTCCTGAGATTTTAAACACCGAACCTGTGAAATCCTTGTTAATATAATGAACGTATAAGTATAGCCGAGCCTAAAATAAACCTGCCAAGTGTTAAAGTGAGAGAAACAGTGTTAGGACAAGATGTAGTTTTTAAAAAAAAAAAAAAAAAGAAAAGGAAAGAAAAGAAAATCCGCCATTTTATGTCCACTTCCTCTTTCCTATGATGCAATACACGAAGACACAGTGCAACTATCTGAAGCTCATTAAATCCTCCAAAGTTTGCTACAACAGTTTGGGTATTTTTTATATTTTTTTTTAAATGAAGTGACTGACAAGTGCTACTTCTTTTAAAGGCTTTAAAAAGTGCGTCACATTCAGTAAGTGTCAAACGTAAAGCTCAGATGAAGCCGTCCCCGACAAACAAACACTACAGACAGAGACCGCCATGACCAATTAGGTGAGCCCGGGCTCATAAATATTTATGATTGCGCATGTCTTGAATCAGAATAATCTGAATATGCATTTTTTTTTTTTTTTAAAGAAAACTGACAGCGCTTGATTGACAGAACACGTCCACGCAAATAAATGAGGAAATCATAACAGTACTGAGGGGGGAAATTGGAAAAATATGCTTTAATAATCGGTCTTGGCTAGGCTTCAGCATGATAGCATTAACGATTTTATAATTTCATGCTCAAATGGGGAAAAAAATCCCGAGCAGATATGAAGCGAGTGCCTGTAAACATATGCAAAACGGACAGTATTTACATGCAAAACACTAAAATGTGCTGTTTCTACCTCAGCGCTTCTCATTTCAAGAACATAATGTGTATACACATTTCTCATTTTCTTGCTAGAGCATGCATTTTAACTGCAGTGTCCACTTTTTACAGACAAATCACATATCTGTGATCCGTTTTGTCCGTGATCGTAAGGTTTTAAAATGTTATTATGTGAATCATGTTTGTGGGAAAAAAACTTATAAATGTGCATTTCAACATTATGCCTGAAATTTCACGTGTGAAACTGGGGAATGTGACGACGTGAACAATGCGAGAACACATGAAAATAATAAATGAGAAAATCACATAAGCAAAATTATACTACATGCTCTACATGTAGAAAAGACTCACGTGTAAAAATCACATATAAAAAATTAATTAAAATAAAAATAAATCATCAATTGGGAATCATGAGAAAATAAACAAATAGCAAAAATAATTGAATCATGTAAAAAAAAATTTGAAATATGAATCATACAAAAAATATGGAAGTAAATAAATTGTGCAAAAAAAATCATGTGAAACTAAACTAAAGAAGTAAAAAGTTAACTTGTGAAAACTAATAAATCACAAAGTTAAATGAGAAATGAATCATGTAAAAATCACGTAAACGTAAATGAAACGTGAGCAAAAAAAACCTGTAAAAATGAATGGAAACACATGCACTACGTGTGAAAGTTTCGCACACGAATCGTGATTATTCCCGTGACTTTTCTGTAAGGGCCACTAAAGTGCAACAAACACACATTACCATATGTTTGAAAGTGCAAGAGAGTCATTTGTCCTAATCCAACAGTTTCTACACAGACCTCATTCACCTTCAGATGCTATCTGCGTGATTACTTCTCTGTGACGAGAGGAAACATTACGGCAGGCTCAGTGCTGTACAGGTCGGGGAGATATAATCACTCACACATGGCTGCTGCTAATCCAGCAGTTATTAGTGTTTTTATGAGCTGTGTAGCACTGAATTACTGACCAGTCCTGCTGTTTATGTCTCTCTGCGGAAAGCTAACACTGCTAACAAGAAAACCCTAGCAGGCGGAGTGAAAAACTAATTTTACCACAAAAAACTAGCGCACATCAGTGGACTGAATATCTGAATATCTCATAATACACAACTGCTGTAAACTTACAGCGAAATAATACACGACCACTGTAAAGTTATAGCAAAATAAAAAATAACTGCCGTAAAGTTACAGTGAAATAATACTCAACTGCCGTAAAGTTACAGCCAAATAAGACACAACTGCCGTAAAGTTACAGCCAAATAATACACAACTGCCATAAAGTTACAGCCAAATAATACACAACTGCCATAAAGTTACAGCCAAATAAGACATAACTGCCATAAAGTTACAGCCAAATAATACACAACTGCCATAAAGTTACAGCCAAATAAGACATAACTGCCATAAAGTTACAGCCAAATAATACACAACTGCCATAAAGTTAGAGCGAAATAATACACAACTGCCGTAAAGTTACAGCGAAATAATACACAACTGCCGTAAAGTTACAGCGAAATAATACACAACTGCCGTAAAGTTACAGCGAAATAATACACAACTGCCATAAAGTTCCACTGAAATAATACACAACTGCCGTAAAGTTACAGCGAAATAATACACAACTGCCATAAAGTTACAGCGAAATAATACACAACTGCCATAAAGTTACAGCGAAATAATACACAACTGCCATAAAGTTACAGCGAAATAATACACAACTGCCATAAAGTTACAGCGAAATAATACACAACTGCCATAAAGTTCCACTGAAATAATACACAACTGCCGTAAAGTTACAGCGAAATAATACACAACTGCCGTAAAGTTACAGCGAAATAATACACAACTGCCGTAAAGTTACAGCGAAATAATACACAACTGCCGTAAAGTTCCACTGAAATAATACACAACTGCCGTAAAGTTACAGCGAAATAATACACAACTGCCATAAAGTTACAGCGAAATAATACACAACTGCCATAAAGTTACAGCGAAATAATACACAACTGCCATAAAGTTCCACTGAAATAATACACAACTGCCATAAAGTTACAGCGAAATAATACACAACTGCCGTAAAGTTACAGCGAAATAATACACAACTGCCGTAAAGTTACAGCGAAATAATACACAACTGCCGTAAAGTTCCACTGAAATAATACACAACTGCCATAAAGTTACAGCGAAATAATACACAACTGCCATAAAGTTACAGCGAAATAATACACAACTGCCATAAAGTTCCACTGAAATAATACACAACTGCCATAAAGTTACAGCGAAATAATACACAACTGCCGTAAAGTTACAGCGAAATAATACACAACTGCCGTAAAGTTACAGCGAAATAATACACAACTGCCGTAAAGTTCCACTGAAATAATACACAACTGCCGTAAAGTTACAGCGAAATAATACACAACTGCCGTAAAGTTACAGCGAAATAATACACAACTGCCGTAAAGTTACAGCGAAATAATACACAACTGCCGTAAAGTTACAGTGAAATAATACACAACTGACGTAAAGTTACAGCGAAATAATACACAACTGCTGTAAAGTTACAGCGAAATAATACACAACTGCCGTAAAGTTACAGCGAAATAATACACAACTGCCGTAAAGTTCCACTGAAATAATACACAACTGCCGTAAAGTTACAGCGAAATAATACACAACTGCCGTAAAGTTACAGCGAAATAATACACAACTGCCGTAAAGTTACAGCGAAATAATACACAACTGCCGTAAAGTTACAGCGAAATAATACACAACTGCCATAAAGTTACAGCGAAATAATACACAACTGCCGTAAAGTTCCACTGAAATAATACACAACTGCCGTAAAGTTACAGCGAAATAATACACAACTGCCGTAAAGTTACAGCGAAATAATACACAACTGCCATAAAGTTCCACTGAAATAATACACAACTGCCGTAAAGTTCCACTGAAATAATACACAACTGCCATAAAGTTACAGCGAAATAATACACAACTGCCATAAAGTTACAGCGAAATAATACACAACTGCTGTAAAGTTACAGCGAAATAAGACATAACTGCTGTAAAGTTCCACTGAAATAATAATCGCTGTAAAATTATAGCAAAATAAGACGTATGGTCTAATACAACATTTTCTGTAATATACTAAACTTGCTAGTAACTAACTGTAAAGTTTACAATAAATAATTTACAGTGCACTGCCAGAAGGTCAGAAAGTTCACAGTAATAATGAAATAATGCTAACTCACAGGAAGAAGCTAAATTAAGTAAATTAAAGTATGAGCATTTTAGCATATCAGAGATTACTGTCAAATTCTGCAGCCTGCGTGTAAACAAGCTTTCTAATCTAAGCCCCGATGCCTGAGTAGGAGCGGAACGGCTGCACTAACCGGCTTGAGGTCAAGTGGGAATTGGTTTTCCTCCAATCTGTGATGTAGAAAGCAGTTGAGATGGACGGATTTGTTGAGAGGTTCAGTGTGTAGATGTGTTTCACAATGCTGGCTGGAGTTTAAAAAGCTTGAACTGAGAAATCTGATATTATTCTTTTAACCTTTTTGAAAATATCTTCAATTTCATGCCACTCGTGATGGCACTGCTTGATAACCGAGATGGAATTAAAGTGCTACAAGCTCTAGAGGCACTTCATTCGGTATGAATGAAGACTGAAAGGCTGGTTAAGCCACTGTGACTGTCTAGAATAACTAATTAAGTGTATCTATAGAACAAGACCACTGATATCACCTGCTAAGTTGTCTATAAAAACCATTTTTAGCCTTATATAAGTGTGAAATGATTTTGCATCAGTTGTGTTACTTTGGTTCATAAAAACAAGATAATAAAACTGCAGATTTTTTTTCGACTCTGCTATAAAAGATGTAATGCAGGTTTGAGTAAACAAGCACGTATCGTGGGGATGGAGTTTGTATTCTATTTTCTAAAGGCAGCCTCTAATTTTCACCACGGAACAACCTGCGAATTTTCTTCAAAGTCCTACTTCAGCGGCCCGTAAACAAATCCTTTGCACTCGTTTAAAGAGGAAGAAACTAAATGATCACTTCCAGTTTGTTGTGCTGCATCATTACTCAGCGTCTCTCACAGGGCCAGGAATTAGTCTCATATGCTTTCCATTTGCCGTCTTTTATTAAAAAAAAAATAATACATCAAGCAACATTGTGATTGAGATTACGATTACGATTACCGCACTGCATTATGGTTAATTACGTTCTATTTTACGCTTGATAACAAGACACCCGATCGGAAAAGCCATCTTAGGAAGGAAGGAAATGTTTCGAGTTGGAAATGAAACAGCTGGCTGGAGTTATTAAATGTTCCCGGCAGGTTCTTCCGTAAAGAAAAAGGAAACAGGAATACATGTGTCTGGCTCCGATCTCAGGGGGGAGATCTGTCCTCTCCGTAACACACTCGTCATTTCTTGATTGATCTTCCAAAAGTTGATATTCAAATTACAGGATGGTCAGACAATCAAACAATCAGAATGAAAGCTCTGAGTTGCTAGTCCTGTGGACGCCACACATCTTTGCATGCCTTTAATTACTGTGGTTCAATAATTACTGCTGGGCCTCAGTGTGCAGCTGCGCCAGGGGGCCCTCACTAATCTTATCCAAGCACTATTCCACATTGCTTCTGCCCTTAGGTCAACACCAAGGCTATTTCTTTCAGATTTTCTTTAAAACGATGTCAAATCAGTGCTTCCTTTAAACCTGGAATTCATTTGTAATTGATTTCAAATTTTCTGGAACACTCGAGGTACAGTGGAAGAGAGAAAATGATTAAAAAGCACTGAACTGCGCAGGGGAAAGAAGAGAGCAGCTATTGTGGCTGACATGGTTATATCAACTGTTAACTGTGTGGAGGTTTGGGAAAACTCATCAGATCAAAAATCAGGTTTGAACAAAATTCTGTTGTTCTGTCTATAATATACAGTATATAGTAAATTTTGTGGACACCTGACCATCACACCCATATGAGGTTCTTCTTCAAACTGCTGCCACAGAGTCAGAAGCACACAATTGTATAGAATGTCTTTGTGTGCAGTAGCGTTACAGTTTCCCTTCACTGGAACTAAGAGGCTCAAACCTGTTCCAGCATGACGATGCCCCTGTGCACAAAGCGAGCTCCATGAAGACATGGTGTGTGAAGGTTGGAGTGGAAGAACTCGAGTGTCCTGCACAGAGCCCTGACCTCAACCCCACTGAACACCTTTGAACCGGAACTGGAGACTCCTTACCCAACACCAGCTCCTGACCTCACTAATGCTCTTGTAGCTGAATGAACACAAATCCCCACAGCCACGCTCCAACATCTAGTGGAAAGCTTCCCAGAAGAGTGGAGCTTATTTTAACTGCAAAGGGGAAAAAATCTGGAATGGGATGTTCAACAACACCACATATGAGTGTGATGGTCAGGGGTGCACAAACTTTTGGCCACTACATGGTGTATACACTGTACAGAAGAAAACGTCAGTGTTTCATCATGTGAAGCGTTTTCCCAGACCAACACACATGCATCTATGAAGCAACAATCTTCAAGAATCAGTGGAATATAAGCCAAACTAAAAGGCTTTACGAAACTCTGCTTGGAGGATTGAAGTTTTCTTTTAGAGTAACAGCTTCCACTCAGTCTGGAATAAAACAGTAATCAGCGTATGGTGCTTTGGTACAGTTTCTTCAAGTCAAGATGATGAAGATAACTTATCAGGACAAGCTGATGATAAAAAATTATTTTTACAGTCCATTGAATGACAGTTATAAATCATCAGTGTCAGCTTGGCGTGTAACGCAATGCCACTGTGTGTGTTTGTATTAAATAGCAACCTGAAGGGAGTGTGGCCTTTTCATGATGCTTCATGTTTCTAAAAAAAAAAATAATAATAATAATAATTCTGGGAAATGTTCTGCACCCAGACTCGGCTTATTCAGACATGAAAAATATGACAGGGTTTCCTTCACCCCCAAGAAATTTAGCTCACATTAAAAACAACAAAGGCATTCTTTCCCGATTTGATTTGTAGACATGTGTAGAAAACCAAATGTTGAACCAAACGTTCCAAAAACCAGGAACATTATCACAAACATCTTAATGAAAGTTACACACAGGTTTCTAGGCCCTTCTCCAGATGTTCGTATAATTTGCTTGAAAATATGATGAAATATGGATAACAATCTTAACAGAATCTTAACAGATTGTTATCCACAGGAGAAAGTATGAGCCTGGTGAAATAGTTTCTACAAACAAATCTGTGCATGGAGGAAACATGGAGGAAAGAGATTTATGAAGCATGACGTATGAAGAGAAGCCGAGGTCTTCCTACCTCAAGAGTCCAAAACCCTTCTTCTTCGTCTTCTTGTCTGGGTCATCAGCATCATCCTTCTTCTTGGTCTTGGGCTTCTTCTCCTTCTTCTTTTTGGTCTTCTTCTTTTTCTCTTTGCCTCCGTCCTCCAGTTCTTGGCGCGAGGACCCGCTGACTGGAGTGTCCCTGCCCGAGCTGTCCTCGGAGTAATCTAAACACATATAAACAGGTATTAACAGCTGGATTCAGATGCTGAATGATTTTGCTTTCTCAGAAAAATGCTTTGGTCGTGAGTTGAGATCAGTGATCTTATAACGTATAATTTGACGTGCGGCCAATTCAGTGCTGTTGCGACCAATGGCGGCCTACAACGAAGTTCTGTCAGTGTTAGAAATTTTTTTTTTTTTTAATTAAAATCTCTACTGCTACAAAGCTCTTCTAAAATCCACCAATAGGACGACAGAATTGGATGACGCCAAACCCGTGGCACAGCTACACATACAGTAGTGGTGATGTTGAAACGTAAACGAAACATGCTAACGGACAGAACAAATTTCCCTATTACCTCAAGCTCACTTTGAAGAAAGTTTGCATTTACGCATGCGTTTTATGAATAAACCCGGATTGCGCCGGTTGATGACGTAAACTACGCAGAATGTAGTCAGTCTCTTTAATCACAGCTCTATCATTATATCTTCATGTGTTAAAGAATTTGGGCAAGAGTTTATTGGGTTTGTTTATTGGGCTTGTTGTTATTGGGACAAGTCATAATCTTAAAAGCCCATGGAAATCGCACACTGGCTAAAAAATTGGGGAAACAGGACAGTTCTTGTGTCTCTCTTAGCTATATAAAGAGACCAAAATGGAGGTAAAGGAACAGGAGAGATCATCAGGTTCAGGTTCTGGCTTTTGGACTGGGATTTGACACGATGACATACAAGTCTAACTAATTTGGAGCAAATTCTTGGCTCATACATTTGGACATGTCTGTATTTCTTCCTTAAGTGTCTGGTATATTACACAATATGTTATGTTAATGTTACATTAATATGTCTCCTTTTCTCTTCGTTCCTTTTGCTCAGAAATTTTATGCTTTACTAAATTTCAGTAATCAATCAAAGATATTTCAGTGCATATGCGGTATATAGATACGTCCAAAAGTGTTAGAGTTGTTTTTGAAGGTTTGCAGTCTCAAATGATGTGAACGCTTCCAGCTCATGTCTGAGAAATGGCTAAAATTGTTAGCTTGGTATGCACTTATGCTAACGATAACCATATGTCTGGCACGACTTGGTACATTCTTGTCTAAATCCGTGGTAGTTAATATTCAGCACACATGGACTTTTCATTAATGAGTTATTACTGAATTATTATTGCACTCATTTTAAAAATGCAAGTATAAACAAAACCATTTGCTTGTGTTGCGTTCCTGGTATGATTTATGACACAACTCATTTGACAAATTATTTTACAGCTGATTTTTGCTGACCTGGTAATTCATTAACTAATGAAGCCATTCATCATGAAAAATCAGGTTTTATTTCTAAAAAGCAGAACCATATTTGGTATTACCGAAGCCCAGTCATTAAATCATTCATTTGTGATAGATAAAGGCTGCCAGGTTCAGTGCTAAAATCAATCTGCCCATTCAAACTGGGTGGTGAAAACTTCTGCAAAGCATTGTAAAATGACTGGGCTTGTGTTATAACCTTAAAAAATCCAGACTCTTTGACTTCTAAGAGACCCAGAAAACCCTAATCCACAGATGTCAACAGCGTAACCGAATTTGTCTTGTTCTTACCGTCCTCAGGCTCCGAGGGTCCGTCGTAGGACTTGTCGATGGCCTGCCGGAAGCTCATGTTGCAACCACGGCCGCGTACCATAGGACCGGCAGGCCGGTGGAAGGGAACGCTGCTCTTACTGGCTTCCTCCATGGCTGTCTGCAAACTCTCCAGAGAGCTGGACTTTTGGAGTCCCAACGTCGGTCCCAGAGACGTCAAGGGAGCTGAGATGAAGGGAGAAATGAGGAAATGAGGGATGATGCATAAAAAGGGTTATGGAGTATTGGTGATACAACACAGTGTCAAGTCTAAGACCTTAGAAATATTTGTAATGGTAATGAAAATCATGAGGTGCTTAAAAACACTGTCAGGTCAATGGTGAAAATGTTGGCTGTGTGTAAGCACTTCTGCACTACAGGTTTGATACGCCGCACAATATTCACAATACACAAAAACAACAGAAGCAAAAAGGAAAGTACCTGCTAGCACAGCAATGCCATGCACCCCTTCAAAAATAACAATTACTTGCCTTGGAGGAATAAGCGTTTATGTTGTCGAGCATATTCAACCACGTTACACCGTGTCTAGTTGACTTTATTTTTCAGAGACACGTCTATGAGAAATGTACAGCGTAGCTGCAGCTCACATTTTGTTTTCGGTTCTGGCCAGGAATTTTGGTGCATCACTAATGCATTTAGCTCTTTTGTGAATTTGGATGGACTGAGTAAGGATTGAAAACACATGACTCAGCAAAATCTCAGGTAATTACAGTACTTCAGCTCCAGTCTAATATAATTAAGTAGCTTTCAGGCACTAAACCTTAACTGCTTGTCCACACATGCATTACAGTGTGCGTTTGAATGGTGTCACATAAAATATAACGCGTTCTGCTGAAAACTAGTCCATTTGTTTTAGTCATTCTAAAAACTATTTGAAATTTACAGATAGTGAAAAAAATCAATTATAATGAACTGGATCTTTGATTGTACCTGTACAAGAACAATGTAAATAATCAAAAAAACAGGAACACTGGGAGATGTTCATTTCTGGGAAAACTTCTGAGTGTATATTTTTAGAATAGGATGTCAATGAATAAGCAGTACTGTAGTGTAAAAGCTACAATGGCTAATGGAGTATTGTTTAAAACACAGTCAAAACAAAACCAGACACTGTTTTCTTACCTTCTGCGAATTAAATCAAAGCAAAATCCAGCATTATGAATCTAATGTCTACAAATAGTCTACTATTTGTAGACATTACTATAAACATGCACATCATTTACACAAAACAATCCGAGTTGAAAGACCAATCACAGGTTGATTCACGGAAACATAGAAATTCCCACTGAAATGAGCTGTAGTGTTGCAGAAACAACAAACAGATGGCCCCCTAAGGCACACATGCAAAAGCCAATAGGAATCAGCCCAACATGGCGGATTTTCACTTGAACCAACAACAAAGGAGAGTATGACGCCAAAAAAAGAGAGAAAGAGAGAGAGACTGGGAAAATATCACTTTGATATGATGCAGACTGTCAAATTCTCTGGAACTGGTAGTCTCTCGTTAGCAGACGGATATCTGTATGCTCTTATTATCGCACAAGAGGTAAACAAGACAAAACGAGCAAGCAGCCAAACACACACAGCTTCAGGACCAGTCTCTAGGAGGATCAACACTTGCTGGATACCGACCGTACCGTAAAGAAGAAGAAGAGATGACAAGGGCTAGAGAACAGAAAAGACCATGAATGAAAGCATGGAGAGCTTGGGAAAGACAGGCACTGCGAAATCAGGAGGAACAGAGGAAAGAATGAATGGATATGGTGAAGAAAGTAGAAAAGCCAGATAGGGATAGGGACATTTGCAGTGTAAGATTTCACAGTACATTAGCACAGAGCAAACGATACTAGCAAACAAAATCAGACCAATCACCAACCAGCACTTCAGTCTTGCTGACACAGGTAACAGGATCTGTATTCTAACCTTGTTTTCATCATAGCTGTAGGATCGATCCTACCAGCGTAGAAGTTCCCAGGACAACGGCCATGTTCATTAGCATGGGGGGTGTCGAATTGGGCAGGTTGCTCACCCAGTGTTTTATGGTTAAGTTAAGGGCAGCTACAAACAGACCGAGTGGGTGTGATTGGCCAAACTTTGTATGGGAGCAGGCGGGATTGGTCAAATCTTTTGTGGGAGCATGCGGACGTGGTCAAAGTTTCTGCGTTGCGGGGGTGCAGTTGGTCAAACGTCTGCAGGAGCTGAAGGGATTGGTTTCTGTGGAATTTCTGAATTTCAGTGGGAGTAGATGGGATTAGGTAAACATTCTGGTGTCAAGAGTGTCTTCAGAAGTGGGCAGGATTGGTCAAGAGTGACTGCAGCAGTGGACGGGATTGGTCAGGAGTGACTGCAGGAGTGGACGGGATTGGTGAGGAGTGACTGCAGGAGTGGACGGGATTGGTCAGGAGTGACTGCAGGAGTGGACGGGATTGGTCAAGAGGAACTGTCTCATCTAGCCTCTTACTGCCCTGACCTCCAGCCGTTAAAGACACCTACAAATCTTCATGTAGAGCTTCACAAGGAACTTCTTTGCATTACATTGACCACCAGAAGAATACAACCGTTCCTACAGAAGCTGTTCAGAGTTTTCTAGATATGACTAATGCAACTAATCGCTAGACTCCCTCTCGTTTATCTTCTCCACACTGCATTCAGAATTCTGCTGCTAACCTGGTTCATAACCTCTGAAAGGTTCTTCATGTATCGCCCTTAATCCAGAATGCTTATCTTCACATTCTAAGCCTCAAGCCGTAAGGCACCGCATCTATTTTCGTTGGTCCAGAACTACACACCTGGTGACCAACTCAACCTCAGTGCACTCAGCATGTCCTTTTCATGCTCATAAGGTGTTCTGAGAGCTCAGTGGTTGAAAAATATTCCCCAAGTCAAGTCTGAATAGTCCTGTGTTTCCATTCTTTCTGGGGGGAAAAAAAAATCTAATGACCTACTTTTTCAGACAATATGTAAGACACCAGATATTGCCTTGCGTACTTTCTGTTGTTTTTCTCTGCCTTTACTTTTTGTTTCGATTGTTCTTCGTTTTCCTGTTTATATATTAATTGGCTCCACACTTAGGCTCGAAATTATCCTTTTTGTTAAGAACTAGGTCACTCCAGAACTTGCTTAAACCAGTAAGTATTCTAGGTCATGAATCCTTAGAAATTCTCAAAGAACTTTGTTACAGCTGTTTCAACAATTTGCAAGTTACTCTGGATAAGACTTTTTGCCTCATGACTAAATGTAAACGTAAATATTCACTACACAACACCAAAAAATGGTTTCTTTGCTGTATCCGGGCTTCGAGACAGTTTCTCCAAGACTAACAGCCAAAGCTTGTACTCTGGTTGGCAGTTTGCCTTGTCTGATGCTGAGTAAGCATTTGACTAGATTTCTTTATGGAAATGACTTTTAACTACTGTCCTTCAGCTGCCAAGATGCGCTTTGTTCAGTCTTCCACTGCATTTTCTGAATTCAATTCGCCAAGTTCATACATACATATGCATTGACGTGGCTGTAACTGGCTATAAAGACACAGAGGTCTGGATCTCTTTAGTGTCTGTAAGTTTTGCAGGTTTTTTGCACGTATATACAGGGTTTTACAGTAAACATAAGGTCCTTGGGGGAATAAATCGCTCGTTTCAGAAAAGGTTTACATGCAAACTTTTCTTATTATAATACTGTATAAAATTATTTTTGCCTAGAATAAAATCTAGTTCATTTTGCATAGGTGTGTTCAGGAAGAACATTACATTTTTTCATGTAAATATAATATACAAAATAATAAGCTAGTTCTATCATTTACAATAACGAGATAAAATAGATGATTTAATGATATTGATAATGAAAAGCTCACTGTGACAATTTTGTAAAATATGCAAGGAAAGATAAATGAAATGTTCTGTAATAATGGTGATGTGTCTTCGATTCTGAGGCTGATTTAAAAAAAAAAAAAAAAAAAAAAAAAAACTACATTTTGAAATGTAGAAAAAAAAATTGGATTTTTTTTTTTTTGGCAGTGGACCTTTTGTACTGTGTTCCTTTCATATTAAGTCAATACACTGTGTCCTTTTTAAGAAACAGGAAAGCAGACCATAATATTTAACTCAGTAAAATTAAAGGGTCTCACTGAAGTCAGTTTACAGAAGAACAGAATGTATATGTATATAAAGCATGAATGAAGCTCACCAGTGTCGCGCTTTATGGCATACACTTATCGTTTTAAATGTATACGTTATTTCTGGTCTTGCTAAGCTGAAAATAAAATTTAATTGGAAGCCCAATGTGGCGATTTAACAAGCCAGAGAGAGAGTGTGTGTGTGTGGGTGTGTGTGTGTGGTTCTGCGGTCAATCCTAAGACATTTCTTGACTGTTCGCTGCTCTGAATCTCCATGACTGCCTTTTATGTTCTAAGTACAGAGTGGTGTGTATACGCTAAGTAGCGTCCTTGTCTTGTCCTTGTGTATCCGTTGTGGGAAAATGAAAAGATCGTGGTATTGGTATCCGAGGCAAGAGTTTTATAATTAGAAGTTTAGAACGTGTAAGTGTGTGTTACTGCTGAGAGTGTGTATGACAGGAACTGATAATAAATCCACTACTAGGGGTGCAAACCT
>NC_069735.1:1742620-1892620 GCF_027358585.1 Pangasianodon hypophthalmus
AAAAAAAAACCCTTCCGAAAGGAAATTGCACCAAATCTTCAGCCATGATTGAAAAGATAGCTTCTGAGAACACGAGCATGTGTGGGGTCAAAGGTCAGCTCAGAAATGGAGTTTCATCATGAAAGGAAAAACATGTTTCATTTTTTTTCCGCACAATTCGTACAACAGACAGCTTTCGGACACAAAGAAAACCCAGACTGTTCGCAGAGGAAGGGAATAAAACACATACGAATTTAAGGAAGGAATAAAAGATATCAAAGAAAAGATGAAGAGACAAGAAAGCAGAAGATGGAAGGAAATGAACGAAAGAAAGAAAGAAAAGGCGTGAGGTCTCTTTCTGTAATGAAAGTCAATCGCTTTTTCAGGCTGAAGGAAGCCAATAGCGCGAGTATAATGAAGTGTAATTGGAAACGGACAAAAAACCTCGCTTTGGAGGAAATAAATCACTGACGGAGGAGAAGGAAGTAATGAAAGGAGGAGGGGAAGCTAACGGGGTTATCTGCAGCAAATTCAGCGAGACTGTTTAAAAAGAAACGATTGGGTGGATGGAGGAATGAAAAACAGTCACGGAAGTAAATATTAGCTGAAAGATTAAGAGATTTTAACGTTTTTTTTTTTTGTTTTTTTTTTTACGTGGATGAAGAATAAAAATGTATTCTACGTGTGCATTAAATAATATAACGGCCCGCCCTCTTGTTTCCTATTGGTTCACTAGATCGTTGCTTGCGAATTCGCAGGTCAGAGTTTACTTAGATGAAGTTGACGCAAAGCAACAGCTACCAGTAGCTACATTTTTTTGTGTCTCAGGTGTATTGCCATGGCAACGACTCAAAAATCGCACATTGCTACAGCTAAAGCGCTGGTATTATCGTATGTTCATCGAGTATGTCTGTTAGATTTAACCAGATTTAACAAACGTCCCCACAAGGACAGGAATATCTGACAGGTTTGGACTTGTGGGGACATTTGGCTGGTCCCCACAAGAAAAACTACTTTTATTTTAGTTTATCAAAATAAAACCAAACAAATAAATAAATAAACAAATAAAAGAGCTGAAATGTTACTGAGGTTAATGTTAAGGTTGGATTTAGGAGTAGAAAAGCATTAATTAGCTGCATTAATGAAGTCAATGAAAGGTCCTCACAAGTGTAACGTACGTGTGTGTGTGTGTGTGTGTGTGTGTGTGTGTGTGTGTGTGTGTGTTTTCTTACCCAGGTCCATGCTCTTGGAAGCCTTTGTTGTATGATGTGCCGGTGATCTCTGTGTGTCTTGAAGCTGATGATGCGTCGGACGTCCCGTGTTCCCGACGAGTTCTCGTTCATCTCTGTAGTGACAAATGGCTCATTATTACTAGGCTTCTCATTGGCTGAAAGCAGTAGAGACGTTAACATGTAACATATAGTGTAACATAATCGAATCGTATATAAATATATACACATTAAGTAATGGTTATGGAATTGTTCATGTAACATTTACGGAAGGAGTCTCCAGTGTCAGCGCTTTGTAACAGTCTCGAGTTTACGCTTTGCGGTATTTCGGTAACATGACGAGCTGCGTTTTTTTTTTTGTCTTATTAACTTCAAGAAGGAGACAAGAGAGAGCGTGGTGAGGGAACGATAAAGGGATAAAAAGTTTGTTAGTTTGTTTCGTTGGCTGTGGTATAAGAGGAATAAAACGCTTCCAGATCATTGTCATTGGAAAATGATTGATTTCAGGGTTATAAAAGGAATCATCACACAGGCTTCATCACACCACCTCGTTGTCGATTATTTTCATATAATAGCACGTGCCCAGGTTGGGCAAATATGGATTAATGTTCAAATATTATACATCAGTTTTACAATAAACACAATAAACACACGCAGGCACATGTTACGTAAATCGTACATTAAGCTATTAAGCTACTCCATCAGATACTTCACAGGAAGTGTACTTGAATCATGGACCAGGCTTGAACTGCACCACAATAATGAGGCAAAAAAAAAATAAATAAAAAATGGCCGACCTGTTTTGTGCGTATCTCCGTTGTGGGTTGACGTCTGACTCCATATCGGAAGGAGGAGAAGGGAACTCGTCTTCGTCCGAGTCGTCATCATACACCCCGGGTCTGCCATTGGAGGCTGCAACGGGACCTGTTAATGAAAGACAACATTAACTAATAAATAAAACAATATGTATGTTGTTCCCTCCCACTGGAGACTCCTTCCATAAATGTTACATAAACGTCTCCTTACAGAAAACTTCTTGCGTAAGCTGTTACTATAGAAACAATAACCTATAACAGCAGTATTTCCCGAATTGTTTTTTTTTTGTTTTTTTTTGACTAGCTATTAAAAAACTAGCTATGCGCATGCTAAGCCTATTGTGCAACTACAGAAAGAACTGTATGTAGGTCTGTTACGTTTTATTTTTATCCAGTTTGATTTGCAACAACAACAACAACAACGTTAGGTGCACAAGAGTACAACTTAGTGCTGCGTGATGAAAACGAAGCAAAACGACGCCAAATACAAACTGAAAATCGTGAATGTTATAATATAGATCCAAAAACAAGTGCGTTACTTTTGATGGACAAGAGACGTTAATCCAGAAACAATGGTTTGAAAAAAGCGAGGCTTTGTGTTGGCACAGCAGCTCTCTGGAGGCTGCGAGGAGAAGAACAGAGAGTGAATTTAAAACAGTTTGTTATCCATCCGCACAATAGACTGTATGCAAATACGGCCCACTTAGAATCCATTTCATCAGCCTAATGATTTCAAGGTCAGACCTCACAGCGTGAAAGTGGAGGGTAAAATGTAACGATAATACTGCTGTCGGCGCTTTTTTTTTTTTATCCTCCTCTTAAGCGAAGCGGCCGCTCGACTTGAATTAGTTAAAAAGCTTAATGTTCGTTAATGGGTAGGATAAGACTTTTTTTAAATATATTAAATTATTTTATCAGAAATCAACTTATTTTTCAGTAGTTTTTTTATTTTATTTTCAAAATGGAAAGTTAGTAGGAATAGTATTATTCTTGCTATAGCTAGAATTTATATAACTGCTAATACATGGTCGGGAATAACTCATGACATCGTGAAACTATTACAAGCTCACCGTATATTTAAAAGATTTTTTTCGATGGTAAATGGTTGTAGGTTTCTCGTGAGAAAGCGTGCAGGTACCTGGAACACGGTCGTAGATGCTGTTGATCACCATGGGTGGCTGAGCGACGCCGTTGCTCAGGTTATTTTGGGTGTGCAGAGCTGGGGAACTCTCTCTCATCCGACTCTGACCTTCATCTTGTCGTCTCTCCTGGAAATGTTAGATTTTTTTTATTGTATATTTTATTTTAGAAAGTAAAATTACTTCAGCTGAAGAAGAGATTGTAACATTCCTCACATATTCCTCTCATAACTTTCATATTTTCAGTGTGACATTAAGCTAAATAGCCATTTTTATCAAGGGCGCCAATAATTCTGGAGCTATGTGACAGTAGTAAGAAAATGTACACGGACTGAATGTGTATCATGAGATCCATCCATCCATCCATCCATCCACTTCCAAAATTCATCTATATTTTCATCTATCCTCTTTTACTCTCATTCCATTCATTCATCTGTCCATGATCTTCTACTTCCAAGATTCATCTATTCATCCATCTGTCCATCTCTTTATCCATTCATCCAGGTTGGAAAGGTGCATGGACATCTATCCTTCCACCCACTTCCAAACTTCATCACTTCATCTATCTCTTTGATTCCTCCATCTAGCTATTCATCCATCCATCTTCTTGCACTTTCATTCCACTCACCCAATCATCACTTCTTCTTTGCATCCATCCACTTCAACTCCCATTGCCTTCATTCATCCACATCTTCCATTCGTCCATTCAGCTATACATTCTTCCATCTCTTCATCCAACCGTCTTCCAAAATTCACAAATTGATCCAGATTCTCCATTCATGCATCCATCTATTCATTCTATCCATCTTCATTCTTTCATCTGTCATCATTTCCTTCTGTCCATCCATCCATCCACCTATCCATCCATGATTATCTCCTTTGAAAATTGACACATTTGTCTATCCAATTATCATCCATCCACTTTTCCTTCAATTCGTTCAGTTTATCTGGCTACCTGCTATCCATTTTCCATCCATCCATCTTGGTCATCCTTTCATCCATGATCTTTTCTTTATATCCATCCCTCCATCCATGACATTGTTCCAAAATTCATCCATCCACCCATCCTCTTTCCTTCATCCATTTATCCATCCATCCACCCACTTATTTATTGCTCCATTTTGTTTTTCTTCCATTCATCCATCCAGCCATCCATCTTTTCCTTCTTTCCATCCTTCCAAAATCCACCATTCATCCATTTTTTCCCATTCATCCACTTTTTCCCCTTCCATTTGTTCACTTCATCTATCTACCTACTCAGTACACTTCCATCCTTTCATCTTTTCTATCCTCCTATCCATCATCATTTCCTTCCATCCATCATCTTCCAAAATTCATTCAATTCACTCCTTCCATCCATTCAATTTATCTACACATCCATCTTTTTTCTATGCATCCATTCCAGCATGTATACATCGTCCTCTTTTCTTTTCATCCACATATACAATCTCTCCATGTTTTTTACTCCATCCATCCTAAAACAGCTAATCTCTAAAGAATAATCCTCACCCACATTTTATCTTGGTCACTTGTAAATGTGGAGTGAAGGAAGAACAGAACATTTCTGGAAGGAGAAAAGCTGCAGGTTGAGTTTATGGTATGTGGAGGCAGTGGAGAAACTACTGAATAGAGAGAGAGAGAGAGAGAGAGAGAGAGAGAGAGAGCAGTCCCTTGCTTCTGTCAGCAAGACACTGGACTTCCCAAACAGGAAAGGCTTGAGATTTCACACGTGTGAAACACAGGGACAGTGAGTACTGCTGCTAAAATTAAAGTTCCAGCCACCAAAGCTCCAAAAATGGAGTGAAACAGTGCCAGAAAACCTTGAAATCTATTCCAGTGAGATTCCAGCCTCATCTGGCTGGTTAACATAGCAATCATAACTCTGATATCTTATTTATACTAACTTTACTCACTTGTTCGGGCATTGCTGATTTTAATGTGCCACAAAAATGCAAGTGACAATATCCTTTCCCTTTTTTTTTTTTTTTTTTTTTTTTGGATGAGCAGTGGACACAGTCGTGCCAGCTAACTATCCAGCACAGACAGCATACGGCTCGGACAGCTGGTTCGTTCACGTGAACATTTCGGCACTGGGTTCTCATGCCAAGATGTTGGCGTCTGCTGTTTCGGTGCGAGCTATGTGAGGCAGAATCCATTCAAATGAACAAATGAACAGGTAGCATGATCTATAGTCATAGCCTCCATTTATTAAATCACGATCATAAACACCATCTGAGTCCTGAAGCCTAGTGTACGTGATCACGCTAAACAGACGACACAAAATGACAACAATCTGGACATATTTCGTGATTAATTACAGCAATCAAAGCAAAGCAGAGTGCTAACAGTGCTCTGTGAAAAGAGAGGAACTACAGCACCTTCCTACACAATGTGCGTATGAAGGATTTTATGAGGCAATAAAAAAGCGTGCGGAGAAACTGTTAGGTGTCCGAGCAGTTCATTTCGGCGAGCACTGAGCACTGTGACATGCATGCTTTTCCTCTAAAGTGTTAAGGTGCAAGTCAGGGCACTTTGCGCTCATTTTTCATGACCATGCACGACGATACTTCTCTGAATGCTCAGACAGGCCGCCCTCACACTCTGTTAAACATCAAACTTAGCCTGAGGAGTTCATTGCTAGCAGCATGTACTCAACCTGAAAAAAATGTATTCCTCTTTTGGAATTATTCACAAAAAACACCATCAAGATTTGTTGAAAAAGACAAAAATCCAGATGGCAAACCGTTAAAGTAAGGATTTGATCCAGTCCCAGTTACACACCAGTGGAAACCGGCTTGTCAGACAGGGCTAGCTGCATTCTGGTGGTGCACTGATGTCTCTTTATGAGGATGTGCAGCTGTCAGGAGCAGGACACACAGCAGGAGAGAGTTCCAGTGCCTTTATACAGCACCAGCTCCATCATACTACTACTACTACTACTACTACTACTACTACTACAACACACATACCACACACACACACACACACACACACTCTTTATTAGCCGTCTTGCATACAGAGTCAGCCGAAAAGACATCACCACATCAAAGTCGTCTTGAACGTACAGGTGCAAGACACAGAGACAAAGGACGAGCAAGACAGCAAGGAGGGATGATTCTCAGGTGGAGAGATATCATTAGCGCTGATGATGGCTCTTTAAACGTGTCACGCTTTTCACATCTCCTCCTCTAGTGCATGACAGAGAGGGAAAAAAAAGAAAAAGAAACAGAACCGTTTCTATGGAGATCTATGGATGTGGTGGTTGCTCTTTCCTGTCCTGTCTTAGGCATTTGCTCTGATCATTGTGCTGACGGAGGGGAGGGAATCGTGTTGTTCGTTCTTTCTCTCACGCGCCGCTGCTCCCACACAGGGAAGCGTCGAAGGGAAGAGTTGACGGGAGGCAGACGGCAATCAGAATCAGGGTATCTGGTTGGCTATTTGGCACATTATCCTGCGCAAGTATTATACACACGTCACCCCATCCCTCCATCAACCATTCTCCTCCTAGTATTAATGATTGTTCCTGAAGAGTGCTACCAGCACACAGACACACCCCCTGATGCCTTCAAAAGCTTTGTGTCTTAATCAGACTATTGTGGCAGAGGACAAAGAACCAACAAAGGACCAACAAAAGAAGACCCCAAATGAGACCCCAGACTCGGGCCTGTTCTGCCTTCGTGGACCTTGGGGCAGGAGTAGGAGTGACACGAGGTTAAATTCCCTCAGGCCAGCCCCAGGCGTGCTTTCATTAAATCTCCGAGACGGCCTTTTATCCAAAGAACCCGTGGTGTAATCTGATTAACTATTTGAGAACCATTGAGAAAACAGGGTTAGGTTTGAGACCAAGTTTGTGATGTAGCCACTTCAATAAATGGGAGGAGGGGTCGAAACGAAACAAGACAGTAAAGGAAGTAGTGCGGAGACCAGAAATTGCTTATTTATCCTGTTCATTGGCAACATTTCATAATGTGGTAGAGTTTAATTTGAATTTGGTCCCTTCTTTTTCATTAAACAAATCTGAAAACAAAAGCTGTGAATGAAATTTTAATGAGACTGAGGGTGTGTCATCGGGTTCACTTCACAAAACCCGTCTAGCATGCCTCGACTCCCACTCATTCCCTTATCGCTCTACTTTCTCACCATGATTAATGGCATATTGATCAGCCTGCCTGCATACGATTAATAGTGAATACATCACAGCCAACACATCACCTTTTATCGAGGAGCCGTTCAAGGCAGCACCAATCACCATCCATCTCAGGGTAGATGGGGCGGGTGATAGGCTAATGCCATCCCATGGTGCTCGTCTCTTTCTAGACCATGTCAGATTCCTGAACTCAAGGTGGAGTCAATAACTATTTGTTTTCATTGGACACAAATGAAGAACTACATTTCAGTTGATGGACTTGACACTGAAGTCAAAAACTTGAGTGTTTAGGTTATGGCACAGGAATTGTTGTTAAAAATGAATAAAAAAAATGATATGGTAGTATTATTACAATATAACTGTATTACAATTATAATTTAAGTAGTTGGTCTTTATAATTTACTGCTGCAAACTCAGTTATATCAGGCAGAAGTGACTGAGTCCTTGTGTTGCCTCATCTGTGGACTTTTTTCATTTGATCTAGGTTTTAGGTCGTGTGCTGACACGCTTAATAGCTTTTTCTTCACAGGCTTACCAAAAACCATATTTAAAAAATGAGGGAACTGCACTTACTGTCAGAATTGACTAGTCTTTCCATAAAGTGCAAGCTTATGGAAGCCAAACCAATTTAGCTTTGTTTGGGAATAAAGACATGCAGACTTCCCCAAAGGAGAAAACATTAAAAGTACAGACCTGTGGGTAATATCTCCTGAAGAGTGTTGACAGAAAACATCTTCAAACTAAAAAAAAAAACAACCAATGGAGCTGAATATCACTCCACAAAATAAAAGAATGGTCTTTATACTGAATCCTGGTCCTTGTGTGCGTCCTGACACATGTCTAAACTTACTGGCTCAACAAACATCACATACTGTTTGAAATACAGACATCTGGTTTGAGACTAATGTCGAAAATCCAGATTATGTATGGGGAGTTTAGACACATCCGACTTGGCAACTGGAAACTTTTCGCCCAACGGCGTAAGACGAACTGAACTGGAACTGATGAACAGATGCAGATTTGCCTGTCAAGTGGGACTTTGCTGCCTTTGAGACGTAAAAGCAAACAAGCTCAAAATGAATTGGACCACCTGTCACTAGGATACACTACTGGAACTGAAATGATTAAAACATAATCAAAATGGAAATGGAAGTCATTGTCTGTTATTTAAATGTGTCCATTTTAGTTATTCATCAGGAAAACATAATGAAGAATATTGCTTAAAAAAAAAAAAAAAAAAAAAAAAAAAAAAAAGCCCAAAAATAAAGCCACCTGTACAGAATCAGGAAAAAGGAAAGAAGGAAAAAGCAAGGAATGAGCATGCAGAGATTTCAGAATTTTTATTGAACAAGCAGAAATGGTACAAGGAGGAAGGCAGTACAGCAAAGTGTTCAAGAAATCAGGGGGGGAAAAAAGCACAAAAAGGTTTTACAAAATATGTGACATTGAAAGCATAATTTAATACAAATTACTAGTACAGAAAGTGGAAGTAAAGTAGGGGAAAACAGGAAACACCGAAAACGTATTACGTGCAGACCATAGTTAGCCTCTTCAAGCAGTACAAAAAAGGGGTAAGAAAAAGTGTACAACATTCACAGGTGAAAAAGTATCATCTCAATTTTTCACAAAAAACAGTACTCTGTCTTCCCTTGCTTCAGTTTGGTTAAAAAAGAACAAGATCTCACATTACTGTCAGGACCTGTTGAGTTTCAACCTGCATTGTGGGGACCTGATATACAGGGACCGTCTAAAAGTGTTTGGACCTGCATTATGGGGACCATGCTCTGTGTGGAAACACAGTGTGGGGACCAGATATACAGAATTCTCCTGAAATTGTTTGGACCTGCATTGTGGGGACCTGGTACCCTAGACCTCCTGAACTTGTCTATGTTGTGGGGACCAGATATACAGAGACCCCCTGAAAGTTTTTGTACCTGCACTCTGAGGAAATACAGTCTGGGGACCAGATATACAGAGACCTCCTGAGTTCATTTTGACCTGAATTGTTAGGACCTGATATACAGTGACATCTTGAACTTATTTCAACCTGCAGTGTGAGGACCTGATTTACAGAGATCTAAAATTGTTTGACCCTACATTGTGGGGACCTGATATGCAGACACCTCCTGAACATGTTTGTACCTGCACTGTGAGGACCTTGCTCTGTGAAGAAATACAGTATAGGGACCTGATATACGGACATGTGCAGTGAGAGGACCCAATATCCACAATACAATGTCTTGCATTGTAGGAACCTTGCTGTGAGGGAAAAGTGTGGGCACTTGATTTAGAGAGACCTCCTAAACTTGTTTGAACCTGTTTTGTGGGGACAGGCATGTAGGGTCCATTATGGGGACCTGAGTTACAGGGAAGTGAATTGTGGGTTTTTACACAAAACTAAGTTTGGTTTCAAATTCTCTATCAAACCGCAGGGTATTCAGAGGCCACCTGAGGGCCTGTAGTGGCCATAGTGGTGGTAGCGATGGACAAGTCGCTGGGGCTCAGACTCTGAGATCCTGCGATGTTGAACAGGGTAACCTGGATGCAATGGGACCTGGGGATGGGGATCGGCAAATGGGACTGGGCGTACCTGGGCAGGGGATTGGTCCATAGCTCGGAGGATAACTAATTGGATGGTTCCTCGCAGGTTCCCTTCCATGGACATAGAACGTCTCAGAGTCTCCATGGCGTCATTGTTGGATCGGCCAAGAAGGGACTCGCCATTGACGGCCACGAGCTGGTCATTCACCTGCAGGCGCCCGTCCTGATTGGATGAAGAGGTGGGATTAATGGAAATATATATTTCTCTAATCAACAAACATTTGATATACCATGATATTTTTAAATTTTTTGTAATTTATGATCAATAAAAGTCAATACCAAACACCAGAAATGAGTGAAAATCATTCCAATCTATTCAATATGGCAAATGAAACTGAACAGCTAAAGGTTACATCTGCTGAATATCATTGCAGGTACATTGATATTCAGATTAGCACACACGCTTAAAAGATTAATGCATTCATACTTTCACCTCCGATTCAACAAACCGCACACTCCTGTGTGAAAGGACAGGAATGGAGTGAATTGGATTAGGACCCACAGCTGCACTTCTTGAAATAGAATTCAGACAAGGAGGAGGAGCTGAGCACAAAAGAGATTAGCAGCTAAGAGCCACCAGAGCTGCTAAAGACCTTTCATTGTCTGAGCGTTTTCTGGTCGTGAGTGACCTTTAGGCTGGGTCATTAACCAGTGACCACTGGTGCTGACCTGTTTGAAGAAGCCTTTAATGGAGACAAAATGGAGAAGCGAACACACGCTGAGAAAGACCCAGCATGTCGACGAGAGCCTTTCTCCCAGGAGCCGTCTCTAGAGAAGGTGCCGTTTTGCTAAACGTCCCTTGGCACTTCCAGCTAATCAGTGCAGCTTTTGAAACTTTAATTAGGATTAATGAGGCTGATGCTGGGCGTGAGTGTGTGTGTTTTTTTTCCATGGTAATCAGCGTAAGTGGCTATAGTAGATCTCTATACCGTGGCATGCACCCTCATATACACGGTTTATCATGTGTAAAATACAAATGTTACTTTTGCTAAATTTGCAGTATTCCCATTAATTTTCACGACTTTTAATTTATTTATTGTGGGAAAGTGGTTTCTGTTATTCTTGTCTATTGAGTTTTTCACTTGATGCTACCTCTCTATATACACACACTCACCAGACATTTCAGAAACTGCTGATCTCCTGGGATTTCTCTGTGCACCAGTCTCTAGTGTTTAGACAAAATGGTGCGAAAAACAGAAGACATCCAGTGGAAACACCTTGTTGATGAGAGAGGTCAGACTGGCTCGAGCTGACAAAAATGTTTAACTAACCACTCTTTACAACCGTGGTGAGCAGAAAAGCATCTCAGAATGCAGAAAATGTTGAACCTTGAGGTGGATGGGCTACAACAGCAGAAGACCACATCAGGTTCCTCTGCTCTCAGCCAAGAACAGGAATCTGAGGCTACAGTGTGCACCAAAACTGGAAAAGCATTGCCTGGTCTTCAGATATCTTCACCTGCATGATTTTTTGCATTGCGTTGCTGCCACATGATTGGCTGCCTAGATAACTGCATGGACGTGCAGGTGTGGCCAGTGAGAGGATACATGCTGTACAGAGTTGAGTGCAAAGGTTTGCATCCCTTTTGGTTTCTGGCTAAAAAATGACTAATAGCACAAAAGCACAGATATGGAGGTCTTGATGTGAGCATGCGATAGGGGAGAAATATGACTTGCCTTGAAAGCGGCCCCTCCATGGATGATGGACTTGATGAAGATGCCCAGGTCCTCGCCCGTCTCTCTGGACTTGTTGCCCTTCAGACTGAGGCCGAGTCCAGCTGACCCCGAGTCGTTTACAGGAATCTCATACATCAGTTGCTCTCGGCCATCCTCAGACAGGACTGGACCAGACGGCTCTCCTTTCTGTCACACAGAAACAAACAATCGTTCTTGTTATTAAAATGATTCACAAGGATGAGGAAGAAGATTTGAAAATAATTAGCCGAATTTGCTTTTCTGGAGCCGTACAACGTTTCACCTTAATAACTCATTAAATGAGAGCCATAGGTAAGATGTGTGAAAGGACACAGAGGCTAGGAAAAAGATGGATAAATGTATGCAGAGAGATGAGAGGAGAGAGTGAAAAGGGTAAGCAGGGTAGGGGGGATGCTCTGTTTGAACATGAAGGGAAGAGTAAGATCATGAGAGCGTGCCATTTCAAAAGGTAAAATAACCTTTTAAGAGTCTCGTCTAGAAAGAAGGTGGGGGTGTGGAAAGTGTTTGAGTGTTTAATTCATTCCCTCTTTTATCTTTATTCTTATTCTTTGCGTTCTTGCCATCGGGTTGCAAGATGTGAGCCATTGACCCGTAAATGAGAAATTTTTGGTCTCTGTTGAAACAAAATGGAGAGACAAATAATAATAAAAAAAATCAAGTTAATTACCTAATGGGAAGTTCTGGATGATGGAGGGCAGATTCATAGCTAAGGAAACTGGCCTTAGATTCACAAAATCCTGTTTTGTTAAAACTTGTTCTTCCTCTGATATATGAATGTAGCAAAATAGACCATAAAAATGGAAATAATAGCAAATCTGAATATAAAGGTTCTGTTTGACCCACTGGACGAACCCTTAAAGGTATAGAACTAAGGAAGGGTTTTTCACATAAAGTTAAGAAATGTGTTAACTCAGAAGGAGGAAGACGGAGTGCGAGTCCACGGTTGAGCTACAAAGTTGGAAAAACTCTGGACGGCATTGATGTCAGTTGCTGAACTCGGTGTTGAGGAGACCTTCCTGGCTTTCCGAGTTGATTGTGCGTTTTTCGTAGTAGGAGATTGGAGTAAAGTTTAGTTTAAGTCGAATGCCACAATAAAGCATGTACCAAATGGGTGGAGCTTAAGCAAGAATAGACAAAAACAGTGAAATAAATGTTTTTCTGTTGAGTTTTGATATTTTTATTAATGCAGTTTAAGAAGAAGACACATTTTATAGATGCATTTTATCCAAAAATCTGATAAATTGCTAAAATTGTAGTGTCTTGCCATCATGTAATTTGCATAGTTAAATAGCGATTCTGGATAAATCCTAAGAGTAAAAACATCTGAAAGGAGACAAATTGTCCAACTGAGACCCTGAATGAACAGAATTAAAAGCAAAGACGATGCCCTGAGGCAACTCATAGAGAAACTACATCACACACTCACACACACACACACACACACACACACACACACACACACACACACATACATATATACACGAAAGGAACTGCTGATGAATGGCATCAGGCTTTGGTCAGACTGGACCGATGTTTGTTCTTCTGAAAAAAATAAAAAGAGAGAGACAACTCTGGTGGTCGGATCAATGCTTCCAGTGGAGATCACACAAACTGACCTCCCGAAGGCCGACACACTCCTCACACTCCACACACACACACACACACTCTATACACAATGTGAGTGATTGTTAAAAACAGTGATTTTGTGTAGGATGTCAAGGAGCATCAGCAAAATGGAAAAATGGAGTCAGGACATTCTTACGTTAGATTCTCTTTTGCTCTTGCGTGTTTTTAACAAAGTCTCCTCATCGTTTAGACCTTCCAAGCAATCCCTGATCTTAATCAAAGATAACCATGCAAATATTTTACATATTTTATATACGATGGAGCTTGGAAATTTAGTAAATGTAGATGTTTGGTGATTTTTTTTTTGTTTGTTTGTTTTTTTTTAAGATTTTAAACCCTAAACACAAAATCTGAAAAATACAAATCTAAAAAAAAAAGTAGCTAAAAAAAGAAAAATATTCTTACTGCTAAAGTGCAAGGCTACGAATAGATTTGCAATCGTGCTGCAATTGAAAGTACGTCTCTACGCTAAATAATCCCTAAACTATTACGCTATATGTAAGACTTGATTTTACCAGCGTTCGGAGGAAAGGTGAACGTTTGCTTTTGTCTACGCAAAACTCTGAAACAAATATCTTACTAATAAGGATAAAACGAAGACACTTGTCAGCATTATACCAAATCAAGCACTCGTGCTAGCTTTAGGCAGCTATACCGAAGCAACAAATGGTTCTTATGTTACATGCGACACGCCATAAAAACAAAATAGGAAGAGCAAATCAGTGACATGGCTCCTCTGAAATGGTCCCCGGGTGCACAGGACTTATCCTGGTGTGTGAGTGAGAGAGTGTGAGTGTGTGTGTGTGTGTGTGTGTGTGTGTATTATTAGGATGAAAGCTCAAGGACACAGAAACCAGCAAATAGCCACACACCCTGAAGCCTCCTTCCTGCGGACCATGTGCGAGCTGACCTCTGCACCTCCGAATTCAAAAACGTGACTGCACTCAGAGAGTCCGGAGCCGCCGCGGCCTCGCTGCTGTCGGTGCGGCTTTAAAATATAAATATAAAAACTGCACAGCGGTGCAAATACAACGAAAATAGTGCTAACTACAGAGTTTACCGCAGGATTTCGGACTCTTTTAATGTGTGTTATCTAACAGTATATATTTCACCATCTTGAGGGTTTTCAGCGTCGGAATGTCGCTTCCTAAGCCAGATCGAGAACGCCATTCCGTCGTTACACACTGTCGAGGCGTCTCTTCGCCATCAGTAAGAGTCAGTAAAGGGCTCTAGTTAGTATCTTCCCCTTTTCTCCATGTTTAGCTAGCTAGCTAAATTACTGTCAGGTTCGTTTAGATTAGGCAGGGGCGTGGGGAGGCGTATCTCGAACGCTATTGGCTGTTGCGTAAATCAGTCAAGCAGTGACACCGTCAAATCACAGCTGCATCATGAGGACTTTATTTATATAAGTAATAACACACTGGGGGCATGCTTTTATAGTCAATAATCAATAAAGATTATTGATTATTTTCCTTTCACAGTGCATCCCAGAGTGTATTATTCTTCTAATACCACATCAATTAGCCCACGATTACAATTTTCATTAATTAACGAGAGACGTCTTACTTCTTCTCCATTTATAGTTGCGTAACGTCCATGAAACATGTTCTCACTTACGCTATAGCAGCTACAAACAGTCGTTCCGTTACCGTTTCTCTTTTTCCTCTTAAAGTAAACAAGGCAAAAAAAATAAATAAATAATGGAGTTCGTCATGTTACCGAGAAGCAAAAAGATATTCCCGTGATGGTTACAAAGCCCTGACACTGGAGACTCCTTCCATGGGTGTTAAATAAACATCTACTTACAGAAAACATCACTATATCAACGATTACGAATCATACAAACAAATGAGCTGTTACTATAGAAACGAGAACTAATATCCAGATTTTGAAATGTTATTTTCAAAAATCTTTAGAGCTGATGGAAACACTGAGCTCATCAGCACCTTGTCAGTCTCTTGCTGTGTGTTGGTGTTTTTTTTAATTTCAGGAAATCCAGCTACTATCATCTTACGTCTCTCCAGAGAGCGCGAGGTTCACAAACAGAGCTGTAAGTCTGTCAGCGAGTCCGTGTGACCCACAAACCCCGTTCTAATCAAGCCAAAGTCTCCGATCTGAATCCGAAGCGACAAAGAAAAATTGTTTCCAGGATGGGCGTAGCTCGTCTGTGAGGCTTCCTTCCCAAACGGCTGCTAATTTCCACGAGGCTACAAGGCCTTTCGATAGACAAAGGATGCTCTTTTAGCAGAGAGAGTAATGATTAACACGCCCAAAAGCGGCAGGAAGTAAAAAGAGAGAGAGAGAGAGAGAGAGAGAGATTCTTCCTGTTTGGAAAAAATCTTGACATGGAATTATCTGATCTGACCAATCATTGACAGAATCATTGACTGAAAATTAAAACGGCTTAAAAGATATTTGTCGTGGGTTTCGATGTTTAGACTAGAGATCTTGTAGGTGGTTTTTTGAGGGTGTAATTGTTTGTGAGGCATCGCATACACACCCACAAGCATGAAAAACACACACACACACATGCACACGATGAAGAGCAGATGGTGTGACAGAAAGGCGACATGTCTACACAGTCATTAAATCTTTTTATAGCGTTTCACTTCGCTAAAAAACTCCAACTAGTCTGCAGTTTTTTTTCCTCGTGCACACCGTTAGGTTTCAGCTACGATTTGTCCCGAATCGGAGCGAGGCGGAAAATCATGGGATCGCTTCGCTTGAACGTGAAGTTTCACGCTTTTTCAGCAAGCAAGCATATGTGGGTTTTTTTTGCGAGACTGAAGATTGATAAAGGACTCTGTAGTTCCTGTGTGTGTGTGTGTGTGTGTGTGTGGGGTGTGTGTGACTTTGAAGTGGCAGCTGTTCCTTTCTAACAGACCTTCAATAGAGCAGAGCTCTTCAGTCAATCACACAGCAGCCTGGAACAGAAATAAACCACGCACTGCAATTTAGCAGGACTTGTGCGAGCGCTGCTGTCATTGTGAACAGTACTACACACACTCGCGCCACACACTCGCGCCACACACTCGCGCTCGCAGACGTTTCGGCTACAAATCCTCCAGAAGAACTTGGGATAGCTTTTAAAGCGTGGGGATATAGATAGCGCATCACAGGGTGTACAGAAGAATATATTTTACATAACGAGAAGACATGACTGAACAGGGAAAGGAACTCATAACAGCTCATATCACAGTCTCCAGCCGTCTCTTGCACCGAATAGCTCAAATATTTGCACCTTAAAACATCTGCACTACTGTATCATGGCCTTTTATTGCTCAACTAGATTTGCACTGTTGGACCGAGGCCTCCTGATGTAACGATTTTTCTGATTTGCCAAACAGGAAGGCGGCCATTTTAGAGGGATTTTGGCTTCTTTTCTTATAAATTTTGTCCAGTCATCATGAACTTTAGATCACAGAATCATGACAGAAAGACGGAGGGAGAACTGACAGATGGGCAGACAGCCAAGGTTTTCAATAAAGCAGCAATCACAATGAACTTGGCAAAATTCTTATAAAAAACAACTAATTTTTAATAAAAAATACACTAAACACTTCTTCACCATTACACATGTACGTAGTGTGTCGTATGTAGTGTGTAACATGTAGTAGCAGGTAGTATTATGTAATCAAGTACATATTATGTACAAGTATGTAGTAGTATTATGTATTATCTAGTAGTGTGTAGTATGTTATGTGTAGTATGTAGTAATATGTAATGTGTAGTGTGTAGTAGTATGCAGCGTAGTGTGTAATATGTAGTAGTGTGAAGTGTGTAGTAGTATGCAGTGTATAGTGTGTAATATGTAGTATATATTGTGTAGTATGCAGTGTATAGTGTGTAATATGTAGTATATATTGTGTAGTATGCAGTGTATAGTGTGTAATATGTAGTATATATTGTGTAGTATGCAGTGTATAGTGTGTAATATGTAGTATATATTGTGTAGTATGCAGTGTATAGTGTGTAATATGTAGTATATATTGTGTAGTATGCAGCGTAGTGTGTAATATGTAGTATATATTGTGTAGTATGCAGTGTATAGTGTGTAATATGTAGTATATATTGTGTAGTATGCAGCGTAGTGTGTAATATGTAGTATATATTGTGTAGTATGCAGCGTAGTGTGTAATATGTAGTATATATTGTGTAGTATGCAGCGTAGTGTGTAATATGTAGTATATATTGTGTAGTATGCAGTGTATAGTGTGTAATATGTAGTATATATTGTGTAGTATGCAGCGTAGTGTGTAATATGTAGTATATATTGTGTAGTATGCAGCGTAGTGTGTAATATGTAGTATATATTGTGTAGTATGCAGCGTAGTGTGTAATATGTAGTATATATTGTGTAGTATGCAGTGTATAGTGTGTAATATGTAGTATATATTGTGTAGTATGCAGTGTATAGTGTGTAATATGTAGTATATATTGTGTAGTATGCAGCGTAGTGTGTAATATGTAGTATATATTGTGTAGTATGCAGTGTATAGTGTGTAATATGTAGTATATATTGTGTAGTATGCAGTGTATAGTGTGTAATATGTAGTATATATTGTGTAGTATGCAGCGTAGTGTGTAATATGTAGTATATATTGTGTAGTATGCAGCGTAGTGTGTAATATGTAGTATATATTGTGTAGTATGCAGTGTATAGTGTGTAATATGTAGTATATATTGTGTAGTATGCAGTGTATAGTGTGTAATATGTAGTATATATTGTGTAGTATGCAGCGTAGTGTGTAATATGTAGTATATATTGTGTAGTATGCAGCGTAGTGTGTAATATGTAGTATATATTGTGTAGTCTGCAGTGTATAGTGTGTAATATGTAGTATATATTGTGTAGTATGCAGTGTATAGTGTGTAATATGTAGTATATATTGTGTAGTCTGCAGTGTATAGTGTGTAATATGTAGTATATATTGTGTAGTATGCAGTGTATAGTGTGTAATATGTAGTATATATTGTGTAGTATGCAGTGTATAGTGTGTAATATGTAGTATATATTGTGTAGTCTGCAGTGTATAGTGTGTAATATGTAGTATATATTGTGTAGTATGCAGTGTATAGTGTGTAATATGTAGTATATATTGTGTAGTATGCAGTGTATAGTGTGTAATATGTAGTATATATTGTGTAGTATGCAGTGTATAGTGTGTAATATGTAGTATATATTGTGTAGTATGCAGTGTATAGTGTGTAATATGTAGTATATATTGTGTAGTATGCAGTGTATAGTGTGTAATATGTAGTATATATTGTGTAGTATGCAGTGTATAGTGTGTAATATGTAGTATATATTGTGTAGTATGCAGTGTATAGTGTGTAATATGTAGTATATATTGTGTAGTCTGCAGTGTATAGTGTGTAATATGTAGTATATATTGTGTAGTATGCAGTGTATAGTGTGTAATATGTAGTATATATTGTGTAGTATGCAGTGTATAGTGTGTAATATGTAGTATATATTGTGTAGTCTGCAGTGTATAGTGTGTAATATGTAGTATATATTGTGTAGTATGCAGTGTATAGTGTGTAATATGTAGTATATATTGTGTAGTATGCAGTGTATAGTGTGTAATATGTAGTATATATTGTGTAGTATGCAGTGTATAGTGTGTAATATGTAGTATATATTGTGTAGTCTGCAGTGTATAGTGTGTAATATGTAGTATATATTGTGTAGTATGCAGTGTATAGTGTGTAATATGTAGTATATATTGTGTAGTATGCAGTGTATAGTGTGTAATATGTAGTATATATTGTGTAGTATGCAGTGTATAGTGTGTAATATGTAGTATATATTGTGTAGTATGCAGTGTATAGTATGTAATATGTAGTATGCAGTATGTAGTAGTGTGTAGAGAGTGTTACATATTACCCAGTGATGTATGTGTGTGTTTGTGTGTGTTCTGTATAATGTGTGTATCTCTTTGGGCTGACTCCGTGACAAGCTGTACAGCACACACACAGACACACACACAGACACACACACAGACACACACACAGACACACACACAGACACACACACAGACACACACACAGACACACACACACAGACACACAGACACACACACACAGCATTATTAGTCCATCACACGTGGAACACAGGAAGTAATGCAGGTGAGCCGTGAGATTAGCGTGTGTTTGCTGTGTTTATAAGCGACCCCGAGTGTTTGATGTGCTGACAGTGTGGTGTAAATGAACTGCAGATAGACAGAGACACAATGACGGGATGGAGCACTCGCTTCCTGAGCTGAGGGATGGAGGGGCAAAGTGAAAGGTGGAGGGGGAGAGACAGAGAGGGAGAGAGAGGGAGAGGGAGAGGGGAAGAGAAAACACACAGAGGCACGAGACACTCGCACCGACATCTGGGAAAGGTGGAGCACCAGAGCACCCTGCCACTTCCTGTCAAACAGCTGGCCGTGCACGAGGACTTCCTGCCAGCCTCTGAATCAACAGACGGAGGTCAGGGGTGTGTGTGTGTGTGTGTGTGTGTTTGTGTTTGTTTCTCCAAGATGTAGTGGTTGTGAGGATGTCATCAAATTCAAGAACAGCAAGTGGGAGATAAAAAAAAAAGAGAGAGACAATGACAGGCAGAAAGAAAAGAATGGATGAATGAATTAATTAATGACAGATAGATAGATAGATAGATAGATAGATAGATCAAGAAAGACAAAATGAGGAAAGAAAGAAAGATGGACAGACAGGCAGAGAGAAAGACAGAGAAGCAGTCAGACAGAGCGAGAGACAGACAGAGCGAGAGATAGAGCGAGAGACAGACAGAGCGAGAGACAGAGAGAGCGAGAGACAGAGAGAGCGAGAGATAGAGAGAGCGAGAGACAGACAGAGCGAGAGACAGACAGAGCGAGAGACAGATAGAGCGAGAGACAGACAGAGCGAGAGATAGAGAGAGCGAGAGACAGACAGAGCGAGAGACAGAGAGAGCGAGAGACAGACAGAGCGAGAGACAGAGAGAGCAAGAGATAGACAGAGAGTGAGAGACAGAGCGAGAGACAGAGAGAGAGACAGATAGAGCGAGAGACAGACAGAGCGAGAGACAGACAGAGCGAGAGATAGACAGAGCGAGAGACAGACAGAGCGAGAGACAGACAGAGCGAGAGACAGATAGAGCGAGAGACAGACAGAGCGAGAGACAGACAGAGCGAGAGACAGAGAGAGAGACAGACAGAGCGAGAGACAGACAGAGCGAGAGACAGACAGACTGACCAGTTCTCGAGGTAAGAACGGTTCCTCTTGTCTGGACACTAAGAGTGAGACGGTCTCTCCCTGTTTCGTGCTGCGTAACATCGCAACCAGTTCCTCCTGTCTGTAACCGCTGATGTCCACTCCGTTTACCTACACACACACACACACACACACACACACACACACACACACACACGCACGCACACGTCAGCGTGTTACGGCGAGCTGCAGCGTGTTTATACGATATGAAAACCATATGAAAATCTTCACTGCGGAAATAAATTCCAAACATCAGGGTTAAATCCATCAGCTGGAATTACTGCAGTAATGTTTCCTCGGAGCAGCTCGTCCCCGAGTCAGTGCCTTTCTCTCTCTCATCACTCGTTTACTCTGATACTTCCTCCGTTACGCATTTCACCCTTTCATGCAGGAATGAGTTATACACACATGCAGATTCTTTCGATTTTTTTTTTTATTGCTTAAAATTACATGAGGTACGAGGAATTTTGATTCTGTGTAAATATCACTTATATTAAAAAATAAAACGGACTGTTCATGTGTCTGTGAGTAAAAAAAAAAAAAAAAAGATCAAACGTTAGACCTGAAATAATAAAGCAAAATCTTCCAGCTGTTACCATTCAGGCCCAAGGAAGGAAGGGAGAAGGGAAAGAAGGAAGGAAGTAATGAAGGAAGAGAGAAAGGAAGAAAGGAAGGAAGATATAAAGGTAGAGAGGAAGGAAGGAAGGAAGGAAGAAAGAAAAAGGCACACAGACAGACAACTGGACAGAGAACAGAAAGAAACGCAAACAGACAGATGAATAGATAAACAGAAGAAAGAAAGGAAGAGACAAACAAATAAAAACAAACACACAAACAGGAACAAAAGAAAAAAACAGACAGATAGTTGAAAAGAAAGAAAGAAAGAGGCACACAGACAGACAAATGGATAGATAATAGGAAAAAAAAACAGACATAAATAGATAAATAGAGAAAGAAAGGAAGTGACAAACAAAGAAACAAAAGAAAAAACAGATAACTGAAAAAGAAAGAAAGAAAGAAAACAGGAGCACTGTGTCCACAGCTCCGGTGATGAAGGGAAAGAAGGAGTTAAACGGTACACACCTGCAGGATGCGGTCCCCGGATTGCAGGCGTCCGTCTTTCACAGCAGCACCGCGGGGCAGGATGCTCTTCACCAGGATGGGTCCAGGCCCGTGAACGGCCGAGTCTCTGGTCACCACGGTGAAGCCGAGACCGTCGGGACCTGAGCGACAGAACAGAACAGAACAGAACAGAACACACCACCGTGAGATTTATTACGTTACGTAGCAAAGCTATTTCGCTCTAACAATACGCAAACTGCCCAAGCTAACGATTCTTTATTTAATTAAAGAACGACACGTTATACGTTTTATCTGTTTATCGTTACATTTAATGTTGTGGGACGTCCATGAAACAAGTTAGTTCCTGTTCTCACTTAGCAGCTATAAACAGTCGTTTCCTCACTCACTCAAAGATATCGTAAACTGTTACAAACAGCTGACACTGGAGACTCCTTCCTTACGCACTAATACATCTACTTTCAGAAGCCTTCATCACATAAACGTATATATACATTTTTGTTTGGTAAGTAAGAACATTTTAAAAAAAATTTTATTATTAGCCGAGGAGCTTCTATTGATGCTCGAATATAAATTTCGTACATTTGAATTATATAAATGTCACATGAATTAAAACCTGGAAATATTTCCGTATAAAGAGACATGATTGTGTTTTTATTACGACTGGTTTCTTAATATATTTACACTGCGTTCGTTTCACCTCGGAAGCGGAAAGTCAGAACACGGACTTACGTCATTTTCGACCTCTGTGTGTTTGAGCTAAAAACAACGGACACCACCGTGTTTGTTTTTTGTTAGCAACAAGCTAGCCAGCTAAAGCCAAACTTCGTAGTCAATGTTATAGATTTATACATTAATCTAAAGTAAACAATTATACAGACACAGCAGAACTCGTTTAAAAGTACTACTTTGTTTACTGTTGATGCTGTGAGCAGCCATTTTGATTCGGAATTCCATGTTGAGGGAGCGTTTTTTTTTGTTTTTACCCACTCGGGGGTGGAAATTCCAAATTAAGACCTTCAGTCGAACGTAGCATTATTACATTTGCATAGTCTTAGTTAAAGACTGAATAAAAAAGCTGCAGTTGCGTCTAAGTCGTGTTTTTAGCTACGTAGCTATGTTTTTTTTTTTTACTGGTTTTTTGTAGAGTGAAATTCTTCGAAAAAATATCATGGTAGTTTTAAATGGAAAAAATATCTGATGAATGTTGATACTAGCTGATACTCGAGGTTGCAGTATCGGTATCGTTATCGTTATCGTTATCACGTCATCTCTAATACAAACAATAACGTACGTTATATAGAACTGTGCTATAGAAAATGAATCAACAACTGGTTTTTGTCTTGTGTTTTTATCTTGTACCGCTGTGACCTAGCATCGTGCTAAGTGAGGACGCACCTTTAACGTGTAATTTTATTACGTAAGAAATAAGTAGGTTAAAATTCTTTAGGGATGAACACGTGACCCGGCGACTGAGAGCTGGACCGCAGAACTCCTCTGTGTTCAGGGAATAAGAGCGTGTCTGCGCTTTAATTTCACACGCCAGCACATCGACGGAGTGAAGGAAAGTGGATGGAGGGAGAGATAGAAGAAGAGGAAAAAGGAGGAGAAGAGAGAGAGAGACACGGCGAGGAAGGCAGAAGTACAGGGAGACTCCATGACTCCGCCCTCCTCACGTGTGCACGTGTGATTACTGAAGCTCTGTCTTTCTTTTTTTTCTCTCTCACTCTCTCACTCTCTCTTTCTCTCTCTCTCTCTCTCTCTCTCTCCACCACACACAGTCACGACTGAAAGATCTTACACAGGATAGAAAGAGCTCCAGCATACTAAAGATGGCGAATGATGAAATCCCATCTCCCGACGGAGCACCTGACTGACTTTCATTAAAGTTTAACACCTGGAGCAGCTGTCAATCACAGGAGAGGAGGAGAGGAGAGGAGGAGAGAGGAGAGGAGGAGAGGAGAGGAGGAGAGAGGAGAGGAGAGGAGAGGAAATAGGAGAGGAAAGAAGAGAGGAACAAAAAACAAGAAAAAATAAGAGAAGAAAATGAGAAGAGAAATTTAAGAAAAAAAAGAAGAAGAAAAAAAGAAAACAACATGAGAAGAGACGTGACAGTAAAAAAAAAAAAAACAAACAAACAAGGAAAACATTCGAGGAAGAAAATGAGAATAAAGACAAAAATGAGATGACGAAAATTAAGAAAAAGAGAATAGATGAGATGAGAAGAGAAGGAGCAAAAAGAAAAAAAGAACAGAAGAGACAACAAAAAACTAGGAAAAGAAGAGAAGAATAAATGAGAAGAGGGTAGAAATAAAAAAAGAGGAAAATCAAGAGAAGAGACTTACAAAAAGTGACAAGAGGAAAAGAGAAAAACAAAAAAAAACAATAAAAAGGAGAAGAGAGACGTATGAAAGAAGAAGAGATCAAACAGAAGAAAGAGACCACACACACACACACACACACACACAAACACACACACAAACACACACACAAACACACACACAAACACACACACACAGGAGAACAAAAACGTTAACGAAAAAGTGAGAAGAGAAGAAAATAAACAACAGAGGAGACAAAACAAAATGAGAACAGAGGAGATGTGAGACGAGCAGAGAGAGAGAGAGAGAGAGAGAGAAAGACAGACGGAGAGAAAGACAGACATGAGTGAGATGAGACGAATGAGTGAAGGTCACACAGGTGTGTTTACACACTCTTTACACACCTTTTCTTAAATTGATCAACTTCCTGCCACCTTTCTTGTTAGCGTTTGTTAGTGCGATAAGGGCGGGGTTTACTGTGGAGGCGGGGCTTTCGCTGCGACTCCTGGGTGTGGGCGAGGCACTGACGGGAGGAGGCGGGGTCTGCTCACGACGCTCCACGAAGATGGGGCTGCGTCTCATGGTGGGCTCCTCTCTCGGAGGCGGAGTCAGAGAAGAGGGGGAAGAGGAAGGGGCGGGGTCAGAGAATTTAACGTCGGCTTTCCGAAGCATGAAGGGACTCTTCGGTTTAGGGACGACGGTGTGGGCGGAGTCAAAGTTGCTGAATATCTGGCTGATGAGGCTCTTCTCGTACTGGAGCTTGTTGGACATGGGGAGGACCTCCAATCGCACGACAGGGGACAACATGGCCTGACGGAACATCTCCTGAGACCTGCACGAGAAAGAACAACAGCGTCAGGACACCACCCTCTGAGAGGAGAGAAGAGGAGAGGAGAGAAAGAACGAGAAGAGAAGAGAAAGAACGAGAAGAGAGAAGAGAAGAGAAGAGAAGAGAAAGAACGAGAAGTGAAAAGAGAAGAGAAGGAACAAGAAGAGAAGAGAAGAGAAAGAACGAGAAGAGAAAAGAGAAGAGAAGAGAAGAGAAAGAACGAGAAGAGAAGAGAAAGAACGAGAAGAGAAAAGAGAAGAGAAGAGAAAGAACGAGAAGAGAAAAGAGAAGAGAAGGAACAAGAAGAGAAGAGAAGAGAAGAGAAAGAACAAGAAGAGAAAAGAGAAGAGAAGGAACAAGAAGAGAAAAGAGAAGAGAAGGAACAAGAAGAGAAGAGAAGAGAAGAGAGAACGAGAAGAGAAAAGAGAAGAGAAGGAACAAGAAGAGAAGAGAAGAGAAGAGAAGAGAAGAGAAAGAACGAGAAGAGAAAAGAGAAGAGAAGAGAAGAGAAGAGAAAGAACGAGAAGTGAAAAGAGAAGAGAAGGAACAAGAAGAGAAGAGAAGAGAAGAGAAGAGAAGAGAAAGAACGAGAAGAGAAAAGAGAAGAGAAGAGAAGAGAAAGAACGAGAAGTGAAAAGAGAAGAGAAGGAACAAGAAGAGAAGAGAAGAGAAGAGAAGAGAAGAGAAGAGAAGAGAAAGAACGAGAAGTGAAAAGAGAAGAGAAGGAACAAGAAGAGAAGAGAAGAGAAGAGAAAGAACGAGAAGAGAAAAGAGAAGAGAAGAGAAGAGAAGAGAAAAGAGAAGAGAAGAGAAAGAACGAGAAGAGAAAAGAGAAGAGAAGGAACAAGAAGAGAAGAGAAGAGAAAGAACGAGAAGAGAAAAGAGAAGAGAAAGAACAAGAAGAGAAGAGAAGAGAAGAGAAAGAACGAGAAGAGAAAAGAGAAGAGAAGGAACAAGAAGAGAAGAGAAAGAATGAGAAGAGAAAAGAAGAGAAAGAACGAGCTGAGAAGATAAAGAATGAGAAGAGAAAGTAAGAAATGGGAAAGAATGAGATGAGAAGAGGAGAGAAAGAATAAGAGAGAACGAGATGAGGAGAAAAAAGAACAAGAAGAGGAGCAGAAGAACGAGAAGAGAAGAGAAAGAATAAGAAGAGATGAGAAGAGAAGAATAAGAAGAGATGAGAAGAGAAGAATAAAGAAGAGAACGAGAAGAGAAGAATTCAGAAGAGAAGAGAAAGAATAAGGAAGAGAAAAGAACGAGAAGAATTGAGAAGAGAAATTTCATCTCTGTCTCTCTTTTAATTTTATAATCTAAGAATCAATAGTTTTACTTTTTAATGCTATTTGATTGACAATTGATTAATAAGGAGGTTTTAAAAACTCTCTCTCTCTCTCTCTCTCTCTCTCTCTGTCTCGCTCTCTCTCGCTCTCTCTCGCTCTCTCTCGCTCTCTCTCGCTCTCTCTCTCACTTCATTTCATTCTCAGTCACTCTGGAGCTCTGATATGATGATGAAAGTTAACAGCACTAATCCACGAGACGAAGAAGAGCGGGACGTGAAGTGAGAAGCCGAGGCTCGGAGAGAATCTGAGAGAACACGAGAACGTGTGCGTGTCAGAGACGGAGACGACAAGCCGCGAACGACAGAATGGAGCGAGAGCTCCCCGAAAAGAAGGACAGAGCGATGATGGAGCGATGATAGAGTGGCGATGAGGAAGGTGCAAGTTCATACTGAGCGAAAGACGTGTCTATGAGCTCGGTGTCGTTGATCTGTACGATGCACTCGTCCTCCTCGAAGATGCCCTCTCTCTTCGTGCGACTGTTCTCCTCGATGCCTTTAACGTGGAGGCCCAGTGGCCTAAAACACACACACACACACACACACACACACACACACACACACACACACACACACACACAAACTTTTATTAAAAAAATGTGTCGCTATTTAACAAAGGAAAATGTGTAATCATTATCCACAGCATTAAATGTAACTATAAATGGATAAAAAAAGGACAATATGTTATGTGTTAATTAAGAAAACATTATAATCATTGGCAAATTGCTGTAAAAAATAAATCTGAGTGCTAACAGTAATTCCACAAAACACTTTTTCCCCCCCAAAATTATTGGCACCCTTACAACTGCTATATTGTGACTCGTGCCCTGAAGAGAATAAGAGCTTCTTCTTGTAATGTCTAACACTTTTGGAGGCTCTTGTACACAGATACTGGTCCAAGACTTCAAATGTTCTTTAGGGGTGTCATTAATTTTGGTCCATACATCTTTGAGAGAAATTATTATTGTTGTTTGTTAGAAAATAAATCGAAGAGAAATATTTCCTCTTATTATTTTGGTCTCACGTTTGAATTAATGCGTGTCATGTTTATGTTATACGATCATTTGGGCTTATTTTTATGGAGGGTGCCAATATTTCTGTGTGTGTGTGTGTGTGTGTGTGTGTGTGTGTGTGTGTGTGTGTGTGTGTGTGTGCCAAACTGCTTTTCATACCTACAAGAGATCAGCAGGTCACAGAACACATTTTCTCCCCCAAAGAGAGAAAAATGAGTGTTAAAAAAGTGAAAGAATGAAGCTGAATGGAGTAGAGATAAGAACAGCAGCATTCCTTGAACAAATCATGAGGGAATACACACACACACACACACACACACCAGCTACAACAGGAAGTGAGACACCTTCAACCCAAGGGTCACTTCCTGTCACATCAAGTGAGTGTATTTGTCCACAAAACACACTTATGTTTTTGACCTTCGCATTTTCACATCTCTATGTGTTTCTTTCACATAAGACATTTCCCTCCTGGGTGTGTGTGTGTGTGTGTGTGTGTGTGTGTGTGTGTCTATACTTACCGCCCACTCAGTGAAGAAAGATAAGGTACAACTTTAATTCCTAGAGGTCCCATGTCTCCAGAAATTTCCACTGTTCTGGTGAGCCTGCTGTGGAAACAAAGACACACACACACACACACACACACGCACACGCACACACGCACACACGCACACACCCCTCTTTAATTTTTTGAATGCATTCACAACCAAGCATAAGTTTATACACCCCTGCTCACAGAAGATCTTCATTTTTATTTATTTTAGAATAATAATGAAAGCAATATAGCAGCGATTAAGGGGGCCAAGCACTTTTTGGCCCTACTCCTTAGCAACAGACCAGAAGCCAACAGGACCATCAGTGCTTGTTCCTAATGAGATTAAATAAATTTGATGGCAGTACGTCTAGCCATTACTTAGATATGACCGCACTTCAAGTTTTTAGAGCCTTCGCAATCAATATTTCGCAGATCAGTCAATATTTTTAATGAATTACAAACGAACCATGTTGCATATCAAAGTTTAGACGAAGTGTCTAGGACATGAAGCAAAAAAAATATTCAAAATTCCTATTCTGAAAATCGAAGATTTGTTACGTCATGAACACTAGGCACCTGCCCCAGAATCATCAGAAAGCAGATAATCAGAAGTTAGAAGCAGTTTTACAAATTTGAATTATAGCACCCCCTAGAGGTGAATGTATACAAAACTTAGACAACACGTCTGAATACATCACACTGTTGCTGTGAAACAACCTCACTTCCTGTTTGGCGACTTCGCCATCAGATTCATTTGTGTTTTGTCTGATTATGCTGTGAGCCAAATTAAAAATGGCTGAAAATCTGATCTGATTGGAACTTAACATCATGGTATCCCTTGAACTCGGCTTGACCAGAAGAATTAGAAGAAATTGGAGTCGCTTTTCTATAACGTTGTGTTATTGTTGAAACGTATGCTCAACTTTGCCCTGTATACACCAAAATGGCTGAGTAGGTAGCTGAGACTATCCTCCATCACTGTGCCAAATGTCACAAAAACACTTATGAAGAATTCTGTGGGCTGCCATAGACTCCAATATCAAAGTATTTAAAGAAGAAGAAGGAGAAGAAGATGATATACAATTACACCTTTGGTGCTTGGCCCCCTAATTAACACTAATGCGGAATAACACATATGGAATTATGAAATTCCAAAAAAAGTTCAAATTCAAATGAAAGCTATTTTATATTTGAAATTCCTAACAGCATTCCTGATGAAGCGTTCCACACTCTCGGCAACCGGCTTCAGTAAGAATTTCAGTCAGAAGACCGAAATGAGATCAGAGGTGTGTAGTAATTTTCTATCAGTATCAATCACTCACTCACACACACACACACACACACACACACACACACACACACACACACACACACACACACACACACCCCCACACACCCACACACACACCCAGAGGGCAAGTAGCTATCACTGTGCTCCATTAGCTCCTTCTTGGATCATTTACCAGCCCTGATCTGCCTCGCTGACCTCCTGCTTTCCTGCTGCGCTATCAAAGCCGAGAACCACAGAACACATTACACACACTTACACACACCTACACATTACACACACTCATATTCATAACCAAAAGCTGGATTCGCGGACAATACAGTGGACCATGCACGAACATATACTCAAGCGCAAACACATACATGTGTTTAGGCTGAGATACCTACGGGTGACAATTTAAAGGAAAAAACAACGTAAAGTGCGACCTAGAGCCGCTAGAACATCTTCAATACACCACAACGTTGATTCTACACATCTCCAGAAATGTAATGAAGATGTTCTTCCAGATGTCTTTACAGAGTGTTGTCTAACACATCACTCTATAGGCGTTGACACTTCATGCCCTGCAAAAAAGGGCGGGGTCATCCTAGAAGAGACCACGCCCACCAGGATAGAAACGTGTCATCATTTTTTTTTTTTACCGTGACGTTGAAGCGCTGCTACATCGTCACATCACATTTGATCATTCACAGATCTAGCCCTTTCTGAGTGTTTCTAAATCCAGCATGTATTTTGGTCCGAATACTCGATAACAACATAGCTGCAAGCAGCGATTAAGGGGCCCAAGCACTTTTTGGGCTCGATTCTGGGCTTGTTAGGGTGCAGGGTTTATGATCACAAATTTGTTTTCACAAAGAAGAATTCCTTTTAAAAGTGGCTGAACTGCACACAAAACACGTCACAAAGGTGAGCCAATTACAACGCTTCAGTATCCCTAGCTTCAGGAAAGTAAAAACAGGTAGCAATGTGGTAAGTAATCACTAACCAATCACATTATTCATCACGGTTAGCTTCCCGTTGTCGTACTATCAGCCGTGTAAGGATTTGAATGCTTGTTTTACATGAAACGATGTGTTTGTTTTGTGGAAAGAAATCAGAAAAAGCACAGTCATGGACTGAATGGATGATAACACGGATTGTAGCATATAGTCAAACGAAGCTATTTTGGATGTGTTTTCTTTGGGAAAAGAAGAAATCGACAACAAATTCTGAAGAACTCTAAAAACACTTTTACAATGTTAGAGTGAGTAACAGAGGAAGCTATAAGGCAGAAAAAAAATGAAATACAGCCTGGCGGTCATGCTCTAACACACACACACACACACACACACACACACACACACACACACACACAAAATCCTTCAGTATTGGACCTTGTACTCCTGTCCACACAGACTTTAAATCCATTTTGCGCTCGTGTCCTCAGGGTTAGCATTAATGGCCAAACAAATAATCTGAGAGGTACTGCAACTGCTCTTGTTTTATGTGTGTGTGTGTGTGTGTGTTGTGTGTGTGTTGTGTGTGTGTTACACACAGTGCCAGAGGCACAGGTGCCTACCTGCATCTCTTACTTCAATAACAACATGAACAGGGAGAAGAAAAAGGAGGAAAAGGCGGATGGTGGTGGTGTGGTGGTGGTGAGGGTTACGTGAAATGTTCCATCTATGTCAAAAAAAAAAAAAAAAAAAAAGAAAAAAGCCACTGGGGGTTTTTTCAAACAAGCAGCACGATAACGCATCGGAAACGTCTGTCGTTGTCAGACACGGAACGGGGCTGACGGGTTTTTTGTTTTGTTTTGTTTTTTTTCTCGGAGGTTGTGAGAAACAAAGAATTCCTGTGAGGAATCATTGTGAGGTTCCTGAAAATCTTCAGGAAAAAAAAATACTGATTCCACGTTCGAGGCTTGTTACTCATCCTGTCAGCGAAGAAACCATTTCTAAATGATTAAATGTATGTTTTCTTACGTGGAAAAAACAAGCTAGCAACAGCTAATGAAAATAAATAAATCAATAAAAGTAGTTTATATAGAAGAAATAAACACCAGGAGTAAGAATATGCAGAGATATGTTAAACATTTAGCGTTCCTGTCAGAATTACCAGCAGCTAGTAATTTAGCTAGCTTAGCTATTTAAAAATATTCCTTCTAGTAAAATTTTACCCAGACGGCGGCCATTTTGGCAATCCGAAGTTATTTCCCAGTTATTTCCTGTCATAAAACATAACTATCTCCAAAACAACTGAGGTAAAACTATAACGACATCAATCTACTTAACAGTTGTTTCTATGGTAACGCTGATAATCAGATCAATGAACGTGTGAAATACGTGATTAAAACATCGCGTCTACGCCCCGGCATAGTGCACAATATGGCGGAACAGAAACATACTTGCACTGTGATTCGACTCGGACGCTAGCTTCCCTGAAGTTTAGCTAATCCAGATTTTACGGTTTTTTTTTTCCCCAGTCAGAAGCTACGCTGAAACGAAAGTCTACAAGTATTAGCTTGTATTAGGATTGTAGCTCGTGTATTAGCAAGCATGCTAACTTACGCTATACTTACTGTATGTTATAGCAGATATAAACAGTTGTTCCTTCACAAGCCTCTGTTTTTGACCCTCGTGAAGTTAATAAGACAAAAAGACACTGGAGACTCCTTCCATAAATGCCAAACAAACCTCTATTTACAGAAAACGTCACCATATCAACAATTACACACTTTTTTTTTTTTTTTAATTCTGTTTACATAGAGCATCTGTCGTACTTGTCCCTGTGAATGAGTTGTTACTATAGAAACGACAACGTAACCTGCAGGGTTTTTTTTTTTTTTTTTTAACCCAGAAATAAAAATTTAAAGACGAACACAAACCAAACCATGAATGAGAGAGAGCTTGTTGCAGCTTGGCAGTTCTCATCAACGTAAAACACAGATACACGGACACACACACACACACACACGAAACTTCGGAGTGGACACGAACGTCCAGCGGAGACGCAAAAAAAAAAGCAGACGATGTGAAAAAATACCGTCTTTATGACATCAGATAAAGTGATGTAGAAGGTTGTATTGGTGCCAGTTCATCCAGTAAATGAGGTGGGCGTGTGTGTGTGTGTGTGTGTGTGTGTGTGTGTGTGAGATACTGATTGACAGAGCCAGTGAAGAGTGGCAGAAGAGATAACTGCGTACCTCTCTTACGGAGAAGAAGAGGTCATGTGACCTGCGATAAGAACGACACCGCCGCCGCATGTCCTGTAACCATGGCAACAGCCACAGATACTAATATACACTCTTCGCATTATGGACTCATTTAAATTTGGATGCTGCCATTTTTAAAGAATGGACTGACAATGAAAAAAAAAAAAAAAAAACTACTTTACATCATTTTTCGCTCCACAAATGTAGCCGATAGCTCAAGAAACGTTTGGACGTTCTTTAATACTTTTATTTATTTTCACGTAAAATGAAAATCTAATCAAAACTTGACCATGTAGCAGAATATTTTGCATATGCCAGGCACTTGGGGGAAAAAGCAGCCTCTTGATTGTTTTAGTTAAGATTTAGACACTTGAAACGTTTACATGCGCACTAATAAATATAGCTAGCTAATGTTAGCTATATACATGTCTAATGTTAGCTATATATGTGTCTAATGTACATTGATAGATTTTATTTCATGTTAATGAACTCAAAATATTCTCCGTTTACTGTGACAGAAAGCGAGGCCGCATCTTTCAAGCCGGAAAATTGAGTCGAGTGAGACGTGGGGAAGGGGGCGGAGCTTCCAGAGAGTGTCAGTTAATATCGGCGAGTTCAAAACATCTACACGACTGTCAATCATTCCAGATTCATATGTCGATCTGTCATTTTAATTGGAGGGATAAAAGACGACTCTTTTGGCGTATTTTTGAGGGACAACTCGTAGCAGATGTTAAAATTCGGTGCTCTTACGCAAAATGCGTAAAAGTTCGGCAGGCTGCTAAGATCCACGTCCCCCCCATCCCCCACCTCCCAAAGCTGTACGAGAAGCGTAGTTAATTAAAAAAATTGTTTATTATAAAATGAGACAATGTATTTTAGAACAGGTTTTCGTAAACGTTTTACAAACGGGGATTGCTTTAACTGTGAAATAATAATAATTATTAAATTTTTAAATAATTTTTTACATTTCCAGAAGCCTCATTAGTCAGATTATTTAAATGTGTAAGATATTATTATTTATTAAAGCTACAAATGTTTAATTTTGACACTTTCCACCCATAAAACCCAAGAATTTTTCACTCTATATTTTAATTTTTTTTTATTTTTTCACTATTTCTAAAATATATATTTTCTTTTATATAAAAATATAATATATTTTTAAAAAACACAGATATATTTGACAAAATTAATTATTTTAAAAATTAGGCATATTACTAAATATGTATGGAATATTCTGGCTATTTATTAGAGCCAGAAATATTTTATTTTATTTATTTAACTTTTTTTTTTTTTTTTGGAAAAGCCGTCGCTGGTACAATGAACGAGACCGAGGTGGATTATTTACTCGGTCATAATTTTTTTTTCCCCCTTAAAATGCTTTAAACTAAAAGTAGACTAAACACACATCATCCAATCAACGTACAAATGACACACAATGACAGTCGACAGAAGCGTCAGTTTAACTTTTTGTTTGAATGAAAGGGTTTCAGCTTTTCTGTTTGCTTGGTGTTCCGGGGAAACACGGCGGCGGAGAATTACAGACTTAAAAAGACGTCACGAATATAACTGCTTACGTTATATTAGTTAAAACACACACACACACACACGAGATAAACTACCTTGCGCTGGTGCACAAACTTCAGACAAATGTGTCTCGACTTCTTGACTACATTTAACTGTAAATTCGTGGTTTTTTTTGGTTTGTTTTGTTTTTTTTTTTACAGAAGGTCTCTACGGTGAGAAACGAACCGTCCTTTATTCTGATCTGAAATTTATTTCGTTAGCATTTACTCTGATTCGATTTGCAGCCGTTTCCTTAAAAGCTATTTTTAAAATAATTGTGTTTTCAAATGTCAGTTTACGTACAAAAAATAAATAAATAAATAAAATATGAGGTTTAAGCGAGTCAATATTAATCCTGGATGGAAGGAGAATCATGTGACCCGTACTTAAACGAGTGTGTTTGTTCTGTCAGGGGAAGAATTATCACCCTGAGAACTGCGCCAAGTGCCTCGGGTTTGGACAGAAGATAGAAAAGTTCAGGTTTATTGAAGGCGACAGACAGAGCCAGAGAGTAAAACGACAGGAAGGAGGAAGGAGAGTAAAGCGGTGAGGAAAACACGGACGTTTAGCTTAGCGCACTCGTGTCAGAAAGCTATGCTAACGAAGCAATGAATCGAAATTAGGACAAGAACGATTTTCTCGATCTTTTCAAAAAAAAATTCCTGAATGGAAAGAGCTGAGGGAATTTTAGAGGAGATGTTTTGTTTTTTTTGTTTTTTTTTTTGATGATGCTCTCGATTATTATTGCAATCTATTAGTTATTAATTTTATTAATTTTTCACTGTTTTAACAATAACAAGAACAGATTATTATTATTATTATTATTATTATTATTACTACACACACTCTTACCTGCTGCTGTTGTTGTTGTTGTTGGTCTTCCTGTTCATGTCTTCTTTTAGTGTGTCCATGGTTCCACCCTTCACTGTTAGCACATGGCCTGCTCCCTGTTAACACACACACACACACACATACACACACACACACACACACACACCAGGTCACTCCTTTTGAAGACGAAGGGTTTTTTTTTTTGTAGGTTAATGTGTGTAAATAATATAATAACCAAACTCCTGTAGGTTTGCTCGATGTCCCTGCTGGTAGCTCCAATACACACACACACACACACACACACACACACACACACACTCTCTCTCTCTATTACCTCCTCTCTTACGACTCAAGTCACGGAGAAGTGTCGCCCGCGGGTTGAAGGAGCAGAGAGAAAAAAAAGAACACATTAAAAAAAAAAAAGGAAACAAATGATGCACATTCAATCTTCGTCTGTCTCGCTGCAGCTAATGACGGCCTGACGAATCATGTATGCACACACACACACACACACACACACATGCACACACACACACACACACACACACAGTGACCCAGATTACAGACGGTTATGCGATTATCCCCCGCTAGGCCACATGCTTCTGCGCTATTGTTATTGTGCATCCGTACATTCTTTATTCTTGAAGTGCAGGACAAGAGAGCGAGGGAAAACCAGTCAGTGTAACTATAAATGGATAAAAACTATGACAAACCCAGAGAAATAAGATGGGAGGAAATAAATGGATTAAACCCAGAAAAAGAGAGAGAGAGAGAGAGAGAGAGAAATTTGAGATAGTGTGTGAGAGAAGCCAAAATCACAACGGTGTGTGAGAGGGGCCGCAGGTGCGACCGGCAAAATACAATATAAAAACCTACAAAAAACAACAAATACAATCTCCCGACCCCACACACACACACACACACACACGCGCGCGCGCGCTGAAATAGAAGACGTACAACAAAAGAAATTCTAATACTTTTATGAAAGGTGAAAGGAACACAAGGCTTGACCCAAGTGAATCGAAAAAGGAATGGGTTTCTCACACCAAAACAGATGTGTACGGAGACGCATCATCTTTGATGATAAAAAAAAAAAAAAAAAAGAAGAAGAAGAATAAAAACAGTGGCGAAAGATCTTCATCCAACACCACGAACTGTTCTTTGAAAAGCTAATAAAGATCTCATCATCCTTCAACAATATACTGTGTGAAAGAAAAAGTATGGAATAAAACACTCTGCGTTGTGCTGTCCTGGGAAAATAATCAGCCGCAGGAAGGGGCGGGGCCTCTGAGGTGTACCAAAATGTTCTTCAGTGGGCGGAGCCTTTGATGTGCCTGTGGGCGGAGCCTCTGTGTTGTATAAAAGTTTTTTTTTGTGGGTGGATTCTCTGAGGTGTGCAAAAGTTTGTTTTTTCTTACGACATAGCTACAAATACGCTAGCAGCAAAGTTGAAACGTAAACAAAACATACTAACGGACAGAAATATGATATTCTTATTCCGTCAATCTCATTTGCTTATTTTCTGCCTGTTTTCTGCAGAAGCGCTGGTTGATGATGCAAACTACGCAACGTTTCTTTAATCACAGGTCTATCGTAAGAGGATCTTCATCGTATAATCTGACACGGAGGAGAATACGTTACGTTATCGCACACTCCGTTATAGGGTCCGGACGAGATTTTCTTCGACACTCGTACGGAACGACGAGTAACAATCATAAAAGTCGGCTGATATCGTACAAGTTCAAGTTATCGGAAAATTAAAAAAAAAAAAAAAAAAACGACACAATCAGTATTAACTCAGATTCAGATTTTTGCCCTGAACTTTCTGGAACACTGACCGTTGCTGTTGTTGGTCTGTTGTCGTTGCTTTCAGTATCTCGACTCCCGTTGTCCAGTGAGCGTGACAGCACCAGTTCACTGCTGCTCCTGACCATCAGAGGCGTGTCTGTCAGAGGAAGAAAAATAAAACATAAACAGAAAGCAGAGTCAGCACCGAACCTCTCGGAACACAAAGCTCATCTTAGGTTCATTACATCTGATTCACTGATTCATTGATTCACTTGAAAGTTTCTCTTCACAATGGACTTCACTCAGATTCATTACATATGATTCACTGATTCACTCATTCATTGATTCACTGATTCACTTAAACGTTTCTCTTCACAATGGACTTCACTTAGGTTCATTACATATGATTCACTGATTCACTCATTCATTGATTCATTGATTCACTTAAACGTTTCTCTTCACAATGGACTTCACTTAGGTTCATTACATCTGATTCACTGATTCATTGATTCATTGATTCACTTAAACGTTTCTCTTCACAATGGACTTCAATTAGGTTCATAACATCTGATTCACTGATTCACCGATTCATTGATTCATTGATTCATTGATTCACTTAAACGTTTCTCTTCACAATGGACTTCACTTAGGTTCTTTACATATGATTCACTGATTCATTGATTCACTTAAATGCTTCTCTTCGTAATTACTTATGCTAATAAGTATCATGCTAGAAAGTAAAAACAAAACAGAAAGTTAGGTCTAGACTGAGGTACGAGGTTGCGTCAGAAAAATAAATAAACTTTTGTTCGATGTAAGAAAAAAAACAATATTCATAAATGTTTAATATTAAAAAAATAAAAATGTTTTTTGTTAATAATTACAAATTAATTGGAAGCAGCTGATTTCATGTTAAACGCAATACATTTTCAAAAACTTATTTAACACTGAAAAAGAAGGAAAAAACTATAAACATTTTAATCATTTTAAATTTTTTGCATGAAAACAGCTTGAAATAAGTTTGAAAAAAATGAAAAAAAAAATTGATTCATTTAAAAGATGTGTGTGATATCTGAGAAGAATAAATTATTTAACACAGAAAAAGCGACAGAAATTCTACAAAAATTGAAAAAAAGAAACATTTAATCATTACAATTAATTTAGAAGCAGCTAATTTGATGTAAAATATGCAATATCTCAGAAAAATAAATTAACACTGAAAAGGAGGATTTTTTTTTTTAAATCCTTCGTATTCTGCTTCCAATCAGTTCGTAATTATTAAAAAACATGAAAAAGAAGTATAATAATAATATTAATAATAATAATAATAATAAACAGAGCTAGCTATTTTGATGCCAAAAAATAAAATAAATAAATAAAAATAAGTAAATAAAATAAATTTTAACATCAAATCAGCTGCTTCGATTCAGTTTGCAATTATTTAAAAAAAAGACATTAAAAACATTCACAATACCTTAAAAAAATGAATGAATAAAAAATAATAAAACAATAATATAATAAATAATATTAAAAAAATCAAATCAATGTAACAACAAAAATTTACCATTTCACAATTTTAAGATTCAAATCAAATTGCCAATCTGTTTGTAATTACTACAGAAAATAATAATAATAATAATAATAATAATCATAATCTAATTAAAAGCAGATCTTTGATGCAAAAAAACTATAAAAAGAAACGAGATCCACGATTTCTCAGAAAAGTGACATGATTTAAGACACTAGGGCTGTTATATGGTCATACTCCTGTGAGTTTGTTCCATGATTAGGTAAATAGTGGGGAAGAGCGGAAACGGAGCGAGGACAGAGGGCCATTAATCAGCCGCTGTTCTCCAGGAGAAAGTTGGCAGTGGAAGAAACAGCGTGGTGGCGTCAGATCGGCGCCATCGTCCACATTTCTGCTGCATCAGCCACGTTTCTAAAGGTGCCCATGACCTTTTCCGAGCTGGAGGATAAACGAAAGCGCGGGATACGGTGCGTTGCTGCTGACTGTTCATGACGCTTATCTCTGAAGGACTGCTGTTCGGATCTCACGGCTCGGAGTGGACCATTTCTTCAGGAGCACTCGATTGAAACGTTCCTTTAAAGGGCATTTCAGCGTAAAGCTAGCGTTTAGTCGCATTATTTTATTTTATTTTTTTTAACTACAATACGCAGCATGCATTACGCAAAAAACATTACAACATTCCAACCAATGCTAGCACCTAGCTACTAACAAATAGATAGATAGATAGATAGTCTTGTTTTTTTATGTCTCTTCTTTCTTGTTTTATTTCGTGCCTTCCTTTTTCTCTTCTTCTCATTGTTTGTCATGGCTCTTTTACTTTTCTTGTTTTTGTTATTTCTCTTCTTGTTTTTTTCTCTTTTGCCTTTTCTTGTTTTGTGTCGACTGTTTTCTCTTCTCTTTTCTTCTTTCTCTCGGGTTTTTTTTTTTGTCTTTTCTCTTATTTTTTTCTTATCTCTTCTCTTCTTCTAGCTTATTACGTTCTGTCTCTACTGTTATTTCTTGTTTATTTCTCTTCTCATATTCTCACAAACTCACGGCATAGCTACGAATACGCTAGCAATGTCGAAACGTAAACGTAAGTCTTATTACTTATTATTGCAAACTACGCAGCATTTCATTAATCACAGGTCTACCGTAAGAGAGTCTTCATCGTATAATCTGACACGGAGAATACGTTACGTTATCGCACGCTCCGGTATAGAATTCGGATGAGATTTTTTTAAATTATTTTAAAAGGCGGGTGATATTGTGCAAGTTCAAGTTACTTGAGAAGAAAAAAAAAAAAAAGAGAAAGTCAGTATTAACTCGGATTCACGACCTGTGGAGCTGTTAGCGCTTGACATTTCAGCCCACCAAAGAAGAGCAGTGACGGAACCTGGAAAAATGCGCCGGCGGCCCGTAATCATGTGCTCCACAGAGAGGTTACACTTCAGAGCTATAATCAACGCCATCGGCAGCCCTGTAATCAACTTCTCCACTAATCTCATGAGGAACAAACCAAGATGTGTTGAGCAGGGGGAGAAATTTAAAAAAATAAATAAATAAATACTGGAGGTGGGTTGATTTGAAAATTAAACTATTGGTAATGTTAGAATTATAAAGGTTCTGTCTGGGTCACAAAATGTTTCGCAGATTTTTCAAACAGATAAAGAATAAAGGCTAATGTTTTTTGGGGGTTTTAACAGTTTGAGACTACAGAGTATTTTTTTTTTTTTTAACAGTTTGAGACTACACAGTATTTTTTTTTTATTATTATTTATTTATTTTTTTTAACAGTTTGAGACTACACAGTATTTTTTTTTTAAACAGTTTGAGACTACACAGTATTTTTATTTTATTTTATTTTTTTTTTTAACAGTTTGAGACTACACAGTATTTTTTTTTTTGTTTTTTTTTTTAACAGTTTGAGACTACACAGTATTTTTTTTTTGTTTTTTTTTTTTTTAACAGTTTGAGACTACACAGTATTTTTTTTTTAACAGTTTGAGACTACACAGTATTTTTTTTTTTTAACAGTTTGAGACTACACAGTATTTTTTTGTTGTTTTTTTTTTTAACAGTTTGAGACTACACAGTATTTTTTTTTTATTTTTTTTTTTTTAACAGTTTGAGACTACACAGTATTTTTTGTTGTTTAACAGTTTGAGACTATGAAATATTTTTTGTTTTTTAACAGCTACAGAGAAAATATTTTTTTTATTTCTAATTTAATTAAATTAGTTAAATATGAAATTTTAATTATTAAATATACAAAAAATTTTGAGTAATAATTAAATCATATTAATACAGCAACATTAATGTGTAATAATGATTTTTCCTATTATATTTTTAACCACTGATGAAATAAACAATCCTTTTTCTTGGACACAGACCATTAAACCCGTCTGTTTAATTGCTCCTTTTTTTTTTTTTTTTTAACATATTTGGAAAGTGTGCTCACACACTACTGTCACGTCTACACGCTGTTATCAGAACTTCGATGATCTTCCCACAAAAAGTGTGTAATTGTTGATATTTATTTAACGGTTATTTAAGATTTATGGAAGGAGTCTCCAGTGCCAGTGCTTTGGAGCAGTCAGAGGTCAAGCTGTAACTTGAAGTTTTCTGAAAGCCAGAATGTTAAACGTAACTAGAAATGAATAAAAATTATGAGATGATGTTATTTAATGAATTAAAATTGTAATCACTGGCACATTGTTGTAGTATAAGAGTAATAAAAAATTTTAAAAAATTGTAAAATAAATTAAAAAAAAAACTCCGATTATCAAAAAGAGGCATGAGAATTACACGCTCTTAACTGTTTTTTTTTTTTTTTAAACATGTTCTTAAGAGTTAAAGTTTGAATTCCTTCATGTGCTGTTTCAAACCAGTGTGAGGCTGCTCATCACTGATCACTACAAAATGGTGGAATTTTCTCGAGAAATATTTTCTACCTCTTTTCTATGAGCAACCTATAAGCTTCTGAAGCTTTTAAGTAGTTCTAATACGCTATTGAGAAGATTTCTGAATGATGGAGAGACTGAGGACAAAGAGAATGGAAAAAAAAAGGAGAAAAGGACAGACTGAGAAGCTAAAAGGTGTCTGAATCTGCTAACCTGTAATTCTGCTTTATTGGTAATCGATACCTCAATCACTCACTGGAAGAAGCTCTCCAGCCTGGTGTTTGGACATCTAGCTCTGAAATGTGTGTGTGTGTGTGTGTGTGTGTGTGTGAAGGATCGATGCAGCTCTAATCGTACCACTGAGAGACTCTGTTGAGATGCCGACTGAGGTAGAACATCAGAGGCACTGTTCCTGTTTGTCAGATAAACAACTACAAAAGCACAAAACGCACAATTACACGCACGCACGCACAAATGCTAGCTAGAAAAGACATGACTAGCTAAACTAAAAAAATATTTTTAAATATATTTGAAAATATTATTTTCCAAACAGAGCCAGTTTTATCCTGATATTTTAAAAGTTAGCTATCGCAATAATCGTCTAATGTTTTATCACAGTTCACACTAAGTGATTTTTTTTAGTGATTTGAAATGTCTGTTTAACTTTAACGGATAAAAATTGCTTGTTCGTACGTGAAATGTTGCGAGAAACTATACTGGTAATGTTTCTGACAGGAAAAACACTAAAATTATGTACAGTAATAATGATAAACCTCTCTAATAACTTTGGATTATAACGACAAAAAAAAAAAAAAAAAAAAAAACATCTACCCTCTTAATATTAAACATAAACAGGTAGGAAGAGTTCGCAAAATTGTATAATTCTTAGCATTTAGTAGCTACAGAATCATAACAACGGAAATATTTACGAAAAGGGCAAGGCATGAAATATGTTAAAGAGTTTTGGCGATAAAAATCTAAGTTATTTTATGATAACGAGCGGCCAGGTGAAAAGTTCGTACGCACTTTTTTTTCGCACTTTAATTCTACCGTACTATGGAAAAGCTGGGCTTGTTTGTCTGGCTGTTCATGACTGCTGTGACAAATGTGATGACTTGTTTCGCAGATGTTCCACAGCATTAAATGTAACTATAAATGGATAAAAAGTATGACCGGTCATTATTTTATTACTTAAAATTTATACTTGTTGGTAAATTGCTGTGGTGTAAAAGGAATAAAACACTTCAGGGTGAGCTGTTACTGGAAAATAATCAACTTCGGGGAAGTAACGGTGAGAACAAATGAACGGCAGATGTCTGTGTGATCGCACCTCTGACCCCGGCGATGTCATTACATCACAAATACCCCCCCCTACATCAGCTGCTCACACACTCACACACACACACACACACACACACACACACACACACACTCTCTCTTTCAGTCATTCATCAATTAAATGAAAGAACAGATAAAAGGAGCGTGTCCAGCTCACTTCTGCAGCCTGCAAATGGAAGCCAGCTGTGTGTGTGTGTGTGTGTGTGTGTGTGTGTGTGTGTGTGTGTGAGCAGCTGAGATGACAGAGAAGCCACACAGAGAATATTATTATTAAATCAGTCTCGCTACGGTAGAAAAGGCCTTCATGGCATTGCCCCGAACTTAATGTGTGTGTGTGTGTGTGTGTGTGTAAAAGATATTGTTGTGAAAAGTTAGACATTATTTCGGGCTGTAAAGGGGTGAAGGTTGCGCGTTGGCTCCTCCTCCTCAGCAGGGGGCGGAGTCTAACAGACTGACAGGTGGTGTCTGCTGGAGTAAGAAGAGTGACCTGCGTCGCAGCTTTACCTCAGATGTAAAAAGTCTTATCCAAAGGCCACACTAGAGAGCAGCACGTTAAAGGCAACTGTAAACGGATAAAAAGTATGATGCATACAATGTGCTTTAAAAAAAAAACTGAAAATTTTATTCCATATTGCTGTGGTATAAGAGGAGTAAAACACTTGCAGTAGGGTTAAAGAAAGAAAGAAAGACAGAAAGAAAGGCAGAAAGAAAGAAAAACAAGCATGCAAGCAAACAAAAGAAAGAAAGAAAGAAGCAAACAAACAAGCAATCAAAAGAAAGAAAGACAGAAAAAGACAGAAAGAAAGGCAGAAAGAAAGAAAAAAGTCAGAAAGAAAGAAAGAAAGAAAGAAAGCAAACAAACAAGCAAATGAAAGAAAGAAAGAAGAAAACAAGCAAATAAAAGAAAGAAAGAAAGAAAGAAAGAAAGACAGAAAGAAAGACAGAGGAAGAAAGCAAACAAACAAGCAAAAGAAAGAAAGAAAGAAAGAAAGAAAGAAAGAAACAAAGACCCCCACTTGGACCCTCACACTAACTCCAGCCTTTTCACACAGACTCTCTCATGTATACTGTACCCTTTTCTCTCCCTCTCCCTCTCTCTCTCTCCCTCTCTCTCTCTCTCTCTCTCTGTAAATCAGAGCAGTAGGAGCAGAGTAGAGAATGAAGCCTACTTGACTTGAGGGTGCTGGAGGTGACCTCGATCTCTGTGCCCACTGCGGGCCGCAGGACGCCCAGCTCGGGCTCGGAGGCGTAGGGGCTGGAGTATCCGGACGCCACGCTGCCCCCCGGGCTAACCGCCGCCCTCGGCTGTAGCTCCGCCTCCTCGTACACCGCTATCAGCTGCCGAGACAAAACACACACACACACACACATTCCTTTAATGCTGTAAAACTCAAAACTAAACACGCAGCACACATCCACGGAAACATCAAATGGTGAACACACACACACACACACACACACACACAGAGAGAAACACAAACACACACACACACACACACACACAGAAGAAACCCAATAAAACAGGATCGTTATTGCAAACTCAGCAGGTTATCATCCTTCCTAATGTAATGACACATTACCTGTAGTTTTCCTGCTGGTATCCATACTCATCTGTCAGTCTATCATTCCATCCATCCATCCATCCATCCAGTATCATCCATCCATCTTTTAAGCATGCATCCTCCAGTACATTTACCTATTCATCCAAACATCCATCCATCACTGTATTGGTTCATTTTCATCATTTATTCACCATCCATCCATATTCTTGTCATGTATCTATTGATTCATCTGTGTCCGTCTTTCTGTGCATCCACCAGTACATTTACCTATTCATCCATCCATCCATCCACCAAAGTATCCATCCATCCATCCATCCATATTCTTGTCATGTATCTATTAATTCATCCATCCATAACTCTGTCCATCTTTCATCCAACATTGCATCTATCTATTCATCTAAACATATATCCAATCTATCCATCTATCTGTCTATCCATCTAGTGTGTTTATCATTCATTCGCCCTATCAATATCTACTACTCCATCCATCCATCGATGCATTCATCCATCCTTGAAACATATATCTGTTGATCTATCTGTTCAGCTAATGATATATCCATCCATCCATCCATCCATCAATACGTTTATTCTACTAATCCAAATATCTATCTATCTATCTATCTATCTATCCATCCATTCTTTATCCATGACTCTGTACAATAATAAGTCTTTAATTAATACAATCAACTTGGAGGTTTAAAAGTTTTATTGTGCCTCAGAATACAAACCACAAACGGGCAAACAGGTGTGTGTGTGTGTGTGTGTGTGTGCGCATGTGTGCGTGTGTGTGCGTGTGTGTGTGTGTGTGCATTAAGCCTCGGTGGATAAATTGAATCTGACAACGAAATCAGAAGCTGTCAAACATGATGTCACGCTTGTCTCTATGAGTCGAGAAGACACGGACAGGTTATCTGTGTGTGTGTGTGTGTGTGTGTGTGTGTGTGTGTCCACAGTCTAATGAATTCATTCCACCTTCACTAATAAATTAGCGCTCCCTGTCATTTCTCTTTCCGCTCTCCCCTCTTCTAATCACCTCGAAACGCCGTCAGAAGGAAGCCACTACTTAATGTACTAAAAAAAAAAAAAAAAAAAAAAAAAAAAGCGACAGAATATAAACAGAGAGAACAGAAAGGTTCATTTCTACATGAAATCATCTGCATCTGTAGCTGATCTTTTTTTCAGAGAGAGAGAGAGAGAGAGAGAGAGAGAGAAAAAAAAAAACAATAAGCAGTGACACGAGACAGGAACACGTCTCATCAATCATGCTGGAAAGATTGCGCTTTCCACACTTGCCCGTGTGATTCCAGTTCACTTTTTTTTTTTTTTTTTCCCCTGCAGCAAAAGAAAAACAAGCAGAAATTGCTCAGATTGGATGAGGCGCTTGCAGAGAAAGGGGGAGAGAGAGAGAGAGAGAGAGAGAGAGAGCGAGAGAGATGGAGTGAAATGAGAGCAAGGGAAGCAATCATAGTGAAGCAAATGGATGGATGGATGGATAGATAGATGGATAGATGGATGGATGGATGGATGTCGCTCTGTTTTTCCCTCAGAACTCGATCTCCAAGGCTTTATTTGGGCAGGAAATCAAATCTGATTTCTTTCACACATCCCGTGCACATCTGCTCTGATTCCACAGTGGCAATCTAACCAGTTTTTTTTTTTTTCTTCTAAAAAAACCTCATTAGGGCCACATTTGTGTGTTGCTTTTGGGGAAAAGAAAAAAAAAAAAAAAAATCGATGCCAAAAGTGTGCAAAGCCAACACAGAGGAAGCAGTCTGATTTGACTATTTTGTCACTGATGAGCATTTTTTATTAGCTTCCTAAAATAATTCTGTCTACACCATACACAGATAATAAGCAAAAGATATAAAATTGCAATGAACAGCAATGAAACAGCAATCTGCGGGGTCCAAGCACCGCTGGCAAATAGCGCCCACTTTTTGCCAAGTTACACAGAAAAATGGAGAAACCATAGATGTATTTTATGATGGCTAGCATGCAGCTACTAAGTTGTCATCATTAGAAATCAGCTTACGGTTCGGCACATCGAATTTCAGCTCGATCGCACATACGGTTCCTGAGAAACTTGAACTCAATTCCGCCTCCTATGGATGGCCACGCCCCAAACCGTGCAGAATCTTGTCCTGGACGTAACGTGACTTTTAAATTTCTTGTGAATCCATGTAGCCAATCACGAGTTACAGCCGGTGAGTGAACCAAGCTCCGGACCACTATGATTGGTCAGCATGTGGCGGCCATGTTGTTTCCAGTCTCAATGTTTTGTTGAATATTTTGTAGAATGCTAGCCCTGTGAAATCTCTTCTGAAAACTGATTAGCTGATGGCTCAGACATCATAAGAAATCTACTTAGCACAGATTAGCATATTAACTCCACCCCTTATGGTTGGCCACGCCCCATGACCACGTCCTCAGAATCAGGTCCTGAACATGACTTTTGAGTATTTTGACACCATTTTTTTTGTGAAGATACACCAACATTCCTAGGACTAGTTGGTAGTTTAGCACAATTATGCAAATTAGCTCACAATCTAAGTAGGTGGAGCAAAATGGTGCAAATTGCAAATCTGTTCACACTAAGTCAAGGAATTAGATTAAAAAGTATATTTCCTGGGGCTCATCTCTCTGGCCTGAGTTGTGGGAAGTAGTATTAGATACTGACCAAGGTTCAAGTGCTTGGCCCCCTAAATATGCAAAAACAGAAAAATGAGATTTATTTGGCCACCAAATAAATCTGGGGTCACCAGCCATCCTTTCCCTCACTCCTTTCCACTTGCTCTATGACAACTTCGACACCGGGCGTGGTTTATTCAGTAGCAGCATCTCCTTTATGCTATAGATCATCTCGTGATTACTCTCAAGAGCACCATAAGTGTGGACACGCTCTACACTTTTCTGCCCTCTAGAGAGGCATTCATCTGCATGGCCTTGCCTGTGTGTGTTTTTCTGAGTGTGTGTGTGTTCATATATCACAGGCTAATCATCCCTCATTCTAAATCTTTCCACTGCACATTCAGGACCCACAGCTATGTATGGAGCATTAAATACATGAATGAACTTTAGCAAATACATTTGTACCAAAGAACTAAACATAGATCCTTCTAGAAATTGAGTGATTTAATATTTTAAATCTTCATTTAATATTTTGGAACATGCCATGTCCTGGTAGTTGCTTATCCAGACCTTTGTAAAGAAAAATACATAAATTTTAGCGGAATACCCCTGGGTTAGAGGCTTTCACATCATAGTTCATGCACAAGTGCGGGACCAAAGTCACCTTCCTCATGTCATGTCAGGGAGTTCTTCCCTGCCCCTGTCACCTCTGGCTTCCTCATTAGGCATGTAATTCTAGGTCCAGATTTCTGTAACACTGCTTTCTGACAAAGTGCTATACAAATAAAATGGAACTGAGCTAAATTAGAAATAAGACAGCGGGGCTCGTTCTTTCTCCTCGTGGAATGTGTCGTTAGTGGTGCCAGTATAGCTTGAAGACAGCCCTGTCATAAGATATGTGTACATTGAGCGAGTGCACCATTCAAACTTGGCACTTGACAGGGTCTTAAAATAGCATGCAGCATGGTTGGAGAGGGATGTGGCTGCTATTATAACTCTCCTGGGTGTAATGTGGCCTCATACAGTAATGAGATTAACATATGTACTGCTGTACCTGGCTCTCTGGCTGTGCCTTTAGGGCCCAAACGAGGTCAACTCAAACGACAAACGTTAAGGTCAAATGAAAGCGACACTTATGAGACTTGGAAGACACGAGTCGTCAGAAAACAAAACCAAAAAGACCAAACCACGTTCACAGCAACAGAACAATCTGAGTCCAACAAAGGAAGTTCAACAACCAACAGTCTAACAACCAGTCTAACATCCAACAACAACTGAAGTCCAACAACTAAAGTCCAACAACTAAAGTCCAACAACTAAAGTCCAACAACTGAAGTCCAACAACAAGTCTAACAACCAACAACAACTGAAGTCCAACAACTAAAGTCCAACAACTAAAGTCCAACAACTGAAGTCCAACAACTAAAGTCCAACAACTAAAGTCAAGTCCAACAACTAAAGTCCAACAAGTAAAGTCCAACAGTCCAACAACCAACAGTCTAACAACCAGTCTAACAACCAACAACAACTGAAGTCCAACAACTAAAGTCCAACAACTAAAGTCCAACAACTGAAGTCCAACAACTAAAGTCCAACAAGTAAAGTCCAACAGTCCAACAACCAACAGTCCAACATAAAAAAAAAATCCAACAACAAAAAGTCCAACAAACGAAGTTCAACAACCAAAGACCAACAACCAAACTGCAAAAATTAAAGTCCAACAATCAGTCGAACAACCAACAACAACTGAAGTCCAACAAATGAACTCCAACAACCAAAGTCCAATAACTGAAGTCCAACATAAAAAAACTAGCAAATGAAGTGCAATAACCAAAAGTTCAGCAAACGAAATTGGCTACTTGTCCCTCATCGACTTGAACTAATTAAGATTTGATTTGGAATGAGCACATTTCTCTCATTAGCCTCTCCCTAATGGGTGGGCTGTTATTGAGCCAGCATTAGAGCTTGATGGGTTTTGGTGTTTCGCTGTAGTGAGGTCAGAATAGGAAACATAAGATACTTCTTCAAAATAGTAAACAGCAGAGCTGTTCAAATGATTCAAATGAACATGATCTGCCAGATGACGGATATTTTAGATGCACAGGTGGAAAACAGGTGCTTGTTTTAGTTTGTAGGTTTTATTTAAAAAAAAAAAAAAAAAAAAAAAATCAATTTGCTTGTGGCTGTGATCTGATAGTTTTGATTCACTGTTCAAAATGAACGTGCCTCAAAGCCTTCGCCTGTTGGATTAGAACGAAAGGAGAATCACACACAGGAGCAAAAACATAAAGAGAGAAAGAGAGAGAGACAGAGAGGGGAGAGATAGAAAGAACTCCTATTCACACCTCTCTCACTTGTGAAAAACTCTTCATATCAAGTCAACGCCTCGAGGAGGATCCTAACATAAAGCACCTTCTCAAATTTAACTCTTTTCTCCTTAAACATTGTAAGAAAGCTCAGAGTGATTTAGAGAGACTGTGCCACCTAGCTCTCACAAACAGTACTGCTGTCTGCATGCCGAGACAGACAGATAGATAGATAGATAGATAGATAGATAGATAGATAAAGAACAACATAAAGAAGTTCAGGACACAAAGGAGAGAGGAAGCACACATGGTGTACTGACACACGTAAAGACAGACACACACACACACACACAGACACACAAACATATCCAGAAGCACACATGGTGTACTGACATACGTAAAGACAGACACACACATATACACACACACACACACACACACAGAGTCTCATTAAAGCACAGGAAATGAAGCACGTCGTTCTGCAGGCTTTGAAGTGAGAAGCTCTGACTCAGGATAATCACACACACCTGAGCAGCGTGAGAATCAGGAACGCTGTAAGAGCTGCGTAATAAACGTCGTAATCATCAGGACGAGTGGCGTGGCGCGAGTCCGGGTCTAAGATAGTGCCCTACTCTCTAGCACCCTAATCCCTCTAGGGTACTTCATCCCAGACTACGCACTCCGTAGGGAACACGGTGGACTTCCGGACATGGAGAGGCCAGAAAAAGAGGGATGCTAGAGAGGGAGAGAAAAGAGAACACTAAAGAGACAGAGGGATGGAGAGGAATAACATGGGAGGTGTGTTGAATAAATGGATGGATGGATGGAGGACTGGGTAAATAATCTAAGTGTGTGAAGTAAAATGGATGAAAATACCAACCTGAGCATGATGGATTAATGGATGGGGGATTGATGGGGGATTGATGGATGTATAAGTGGAGGACTGGGTTGAACGATAAAGCACAGGTGGTTGATGGATGGATGGATGGATGGATGGATGGGGGATTGATAGATGTATAAGTGGAGGACTGGGTTGAACGATAAAGCACAGGTGGTTGATGGATGGATGGATGGATGGATGAAGGATTGATGGATGTATAAGTGGAGGACTGGGTTGAACGATAAAGCACAGGTGGTTGATGGATGGATGGATGGATGGATGGGGGATTGATAGATGTATAAGTGGAGGACTGGGTTGAACGATAAAGCACAGGTGGTTGATGGATGGATGGATGGATGGATGAAGGATTGATGGATGTATAAGTGGAGTACTGGGTTGAACAATAAAGCACGGACAGTTGATGGGTTGATGGATGGATGGATGGATGGACGGATGAACAACTTAATGTATAGATCACTGTACAAATGGAGGACTGGGTGAATAATGTGTGTGATGTTAAATGGATGGAGGTACCAAACCAATCACAATGAATGAATGGATGGATAGATGGATGGATGGATATGTGGAGTACTGGGTGATTGATGTAAGTGTGTGATGTAAAAAGGACAATGGATGGATGGAATGGATGGGTCATTGGATGGATGATTGAAGGATATATAAATGGAATAAGGATGGATGTACAGATCTGTGTGAGACAGATTGATGGATGCATGGAATGGATGTTATGGTGGATGGGTTATGGTGAACTGATGGATGGATGGATGGATGGATGGATAAATGAAGGACTGAGAGAATGATGCAAGTGTGTGATGTAAAATGGATGGATGCACCAAACTGAGCACAATGGATGAATAGATGATTAGATGGATGGATGGATGGATGGACAGATCAGTCAATCGATGGACAAATCTGAGTAAAATAAATGGGCAGGTAAATAAATTGATGACGGGATGATGGATGGATAGATTTTTGGATGCATGGACCAATGGCAGATAAGTGATGGAAGGACAGATGGATGGGTAAAACCGAGTCAAATGGATGGACGGATAAACGTATTGATACAGGGACAGAGGGACGGAGAGGAAAAACACGAGAGATGTATTTAAGAGGTAAAGGAAGAACGTGAGAGTCTGAGAGAGGGAATGAGGGGAAAAGACGTGTTGTGTTCATTACGTCCAGGATCCTGGGGCGTTGCCATGGAGATTGGCAGTCTCTCTCTCTCTCTTTCGCTTGCTCTCTCTCCCACACACACACACACACACACACACACACAAGCGTGAGGTGTTTCAACCATGTCTATAGCGCTGATCTTATCTGCACCTGCACTCGACGCTGACGGAGCGAAAGAAAAGCTGCTCCAATCAGACGTCCTTTAGCGAATAACAAGCCGGAAAACTTCCGGATGTTTCTTTGTTGTTATTAGAACGTCGTTTGGTTTTAGTTCTTCTGCACGTTGCGTACGATAAAGTTACGAACACGCTCGGAGTGTGTCACAGCGCAGTAGCAGATGTTAGAGGTTTAGGCTGCAGTGCATTATGGGTAGAGAATGGGTAGAACGTTAATGAACACTACGCACTTCATCCCTCCATCATCACCTCCTGAATGGAAGTTAAAAAAAACACGGAAATAAAGGGACATTTGTGTGTGTGTGTGTGTGTGTGTGTGTGTTTGTGTCTCAGTTTCTCTTTCTGTGCATTCTGCGTCTCTTTCTCTCTCCTTTTCTCCCCATCTCTCTCGCTCCTTTTTTCTGTCTTTCACTCTCTCTCTCAATATGTTTCTCCATCTGTACATCTCTCTCTTTCACTCCTTCTCTCATTTCTTTTCTCTCTCTCTCCTTTTCTCTCACCTTTTGTCTCTCCCTCCCTCCCTCCCTGTGCATCTCTCTCTCTCTCTCGCTCTCTCTTTCCTTTTAGCTCCATCTCTTACTCGTTTTCTCACTGTCTCACTCATCTTCCCTCTTTTTTCTGTCTCTTACTATTTGTCTCTCTATCTGTATGTCTCTCTCTGTCTATCTCTCTCACTCCTTTTCTCTGTCTCTCTGGCTCTGTCTCCTTTTCCCTCTCTCATTATCTGTCTCTCTAGCTCTCTATCTCTCTCCCCCTCCCTGTGTACGTATGTATCTCTCTCTCTCTCTCTGTCACTCCTTGTATCTCTGTCTGTCTATGTCTCTCTCTTCCTTGCTCTGTCTTTCTCTCTCTCGCACCATTTCTCTCTCTCCATTGCAGTGTCTCATATTCTTCTCTTCTATCTGTCTGTCTCTATTCTCACTCTCTCTCACTCGCTCTCTCTCGACCATCTTCTCTGCATTTCCATTATTTTCCATTATTTTCCATTCATTCACCTTTCTTTTATTTGTATTTGTTGAATCTGTTGTTTATCGCAGGTTGAACTACGGTCGCACTCCTCAGCCATTTGACTTAACGTCTGTTTAATTCACCCACCTGCACCACATTTATTATAAATTGTGCTATTCCAGGCAAATTGCCTTCGTCTGATGGATGGAGAAGCATTGTGAATTGGAGATGAAGATTATTAACATGAAGTTAGCATTATAATGTGTAATTAAGCCCTCCTAAAAACACGAGAGACACGCCATTACGATCCATTAGAGCTTCTCGAGACGTCCTCGAAGGAGATGAGGAGCGACGTGCCGCTCTGGCCTGTCGTTTGTTTCTGAGCGGGCCATTCTGCCTCATTAGCATCTAATCAAAGAAGCCCGTTCGTTTGGATAATTAATTAGCGCGGCGCCCGCCTGTGGAAATTCACGATAACAATAACGGCGACGGTGCTGATTGGTGATTGGTGGAGACGGCGGGGACCCAGGTGCAGTTTGAGCGCTTTCTGATTGCGTTTATTAGTTATGAGTTCGTGATTGACGCGGTAACCTCCTCTCGAGGCGTTGGCGTAGCTGGGATGCGAGATACACGCGTGTGTGTGTGAGAGAGAGAGTTGTCACTTAGAAAATGCAAGAAGGACAGATAGAACACCAGAAGAGAAGGTGTGTGTGTGTGTCAAAGTGTGGGTAAGGATACTTCAAAAAAAAAATAACGGTGCTAAAAATAACGCACACCTTCTGACCAATCGGATTCAAGAACAAGCAAAATGTTATCATAGCTACGCGAAAAAAGAACATGCTAATAAGCGCTCAAATTTCTAAAAAAAATATAGAACACGCCTTAAAAATCTGTTTGTTTGTTTCTTTTTTTTTTTTCCACGTAGCTATGATAACATTTTGCTTGTTCTTGAATCTGATTGGTCAGAAGGTGCGCATTATTTTTGGATGTTATTTCCGTTGTAACCATAACGACAGCTTTGTTTTATATTAATAATATAATGCGCTCATTTTTACGTTCGTACGGTATCGTTTCTATAGCAACAGGGACTTATACGGCACTCCACGTAGTCTAGGACTAATACTAAACAAATCGTTGTTGTTGAACTGAGAAAAACGTGTAATCGTTGATATGGTGACTTTTTTTCTGTAAAGAGACTAACATTTATGGAAGGAGTCTCCAGCGTCAGCGCTTTGTAACAGCTGTATGTTCACGAGTTTACTCTTCGTCATTTCTCAGTAATGAGACAAGCTACGATTTTTTTTTTTGTCTTAAGAAAAAAAGAGAGGATGGTGTGGGATGGTTCCCGTTCATTTTATTACCAGATCGGAAATATTTTATATACACACACACACATAAAATCCTCAGACATGCCTCATAAAAGTCGCTGAGGAACCCGAGCTGGTCCCGGTGCTCTCATAAACACTCTATTTCTTCACTTTTGGCGACAGCTGAGTGGAAAAAAAATACAAAATCTGTCATGAAAAAAAGAGAAAAATGGCAAAGATTTGTGTGTAGCCGACGCCTTGGCTATTTATCGCATCTGTAATCTTCTGACTTTTTTTTTTTTTTTTTTAAAGAAACACAATTCAACCCGTAAAACCTGGCAGGGTTTCAGTATTGTTTTTAACACACCCTCCTCCACTTCCCCTCGCCATTTCCTCCTTCTTAGGCTGGTGTGATTTGACTACGATGATTATTACTACTATTACAATATTGAAAACAGATGCTGTTTGTCTTGAGTGTTTAGCTAATGAACTCAAATTAGCCGTAAAATAAAAACAAACAGTCTGCCAAATTTGGTGTGTGTAGTCCAAAGAGTCTACCACAACTGAGCAGGAATAACAAATAAGAATAACAATTAGAATATATATATATATATATATATATATATATTTTTTTTTTTAAATCTAACCTTAATAAAACAGCAAGGCTCTGAGCTCTGGTGCTTGGACCCCTAATGCTCGCGATAAACAAAGGGAATAAAAAGAAAATCAGCGTAAATTCTGAACAAAAGGTGCTGAATCTCAGCCACGCATCACATTATCTCTCTTCAGAGGCCATGCACATGCTAATCAGCGTGCTTTATTTACTGACATTAGCCTAACTGATGAGCATTTAATGACCACACTGATTATCTGATTACAGACGATATGTCCGAGACAGACGCGTGTGTGCACGAGATCGACATGTTACTGTGAAGTAAAACGCTTTGTGGAAAATCGATATTAAAATGAGACAAAATAAAATGAAGAGACAAAGAAATGTGTGAAAAGGTGTGTATGTGGCTGCTCATAGAGACGGCACGGGCCGTTACTTCACTGCTTTAAAGTACGAGAGGCCATTAATTAGCTAATAATATCGAGACGAAAACTGAATGAAGAATTAAAAGTAAGATTTCTTCAAGTATTCGAGACAATGGATTATTCACAAAATTAACGAAAAAAAAAACTGACCACAGGGTGAACCAAAAATTATTCACAGAAATTAGCATAAAAAGATAAAACACCATAAACTGGCCACAGAATGAACCAAAAATTAACCAATAATTTACCACAGAATGAAACAATTTACCAGAGAATTAACTAAATTTACTGGTAAACAAATAATTTACCACAGAATGAAACAATTTACCAGAGAATGAACCACATTTACTGGTAAACAAATAATTTACCACAGAATGAACCAAAAATTAACCAATAATTTACCACAGAAGTAAATAATTTACTAGAGAATTAACTAAATTTACTGGTAAACAAATAATTTACCACAGAATGAACCAAAAATTAACCAATAATTTACCACAGAATGAACCAAAAATTAACCAATAATTTACCACAGAATGAACCAAAAATTAACCAATAATTTACCAAAGAATTAAAAAATTTACCAGAGAATTAACTAAATTTACTGGTAAACAAATAATTTACCGAAAAAATTAACGAATAATTTACCACAGAATGAACCTTAAATTAACCACATAAATACCCACTAAGTCTACCAAAAGTTTAAACAGAATGAAGTAAAATTTAACCAATAATTTACCACAGAATTTTCCAGCACAGTTACTAAAATTAACCACAGAAAATGGTGAAAAAAATAACCTGAGAATAAACCAACAGTTAACCACAGAATGCAGTAAAAACTAAACAAAGACAGCAACAAAAATGAAGCATAGATTTATCCAAACACTGACCACGGAATGAACGAAAACGATTGACAGATTAAGCCCAGGATTAACTAACGAGGAGAACTCGACACCAACGGCGTGGACGATGAAGCCTCCACCATCAACCAGTCTAGTCTTGTCTAGAATCTGTCTTCATCTGTATTAATGCACTTAACGAGCTAACTACCTCATCGCACATTATATTACATTAGCTATCACTTAGCTAATGTAATATAAACTTCGTTAGCTAGGTTTCTGGGAAACCAGAACATAGGGCTGGAGTTTTGTCTAGTGAGTTAGCTAACGAATTCTTGATTTGTTAAACATAGACAGGCTCTTGTCTCTAACGCTAGTTAATCTGCAACCCCACAATGCTTTGCAAATTTCTTCAACCTGCAATCAGCCTCCATTCAGGACTCCTCATTACTCATACATAAAGAAACGAGTAGTCCAAATGAGCGAGGCTAAATGCTACCTCTTGGCCTGTATAGATGCTAGGCTAACGCACATATCAGCCTGCGTTATGATAAAAAAAAACAAATCTGAATTTCTGATGCAATCGCACAAGAGTTCATCTGACGCAAGCCTGACACACGACAGTCTGCATATTCATTAGCGGCCTTTGATGAAGGTCTCAAATGATCTCGATTGCGCATTAGCTTTTTTTTTTTTTTTTTAAGAGCAAGCACAATATTTCCCTAGAACCTTAATGAGCTCTCAAATTAGCAGTAATTAGCATTGCTAATGCATTATTTCTGCCACATGAAACATTGCCAAGATGACCAAGATTTGCAAAAGAGGGTGGAAAAGCCATCAGACCTTTTTAGCCGAGGTATGAAATGAATCAGCTGCTGATATTAAGAGCAATTTTCGGATGCTAAAACCAATTAGATCCAGGGTTAGCATAAAAGCTGGCTAATTAAAAGGCAAATTAGCGGAGGTGGGCGGATGCCGTTTTACTTTTATTACATTTCTTCTGAAATTAACTTCTTCGTTTCAGTGCTTTCTTTATCAGATGGGATTTTGGTCATAAATGTCAAGACTGATTAGAAAGACGCTGCTGAAAAGCCTCGCCGTTGTTTTGTCTTCTGAGGTTTTTTTCCTTTTCTTTCTTTTTCGTGATGTTTTCCTTAAAAAATACTTTTCCAGAGCAGTCTGCTTTTAGGATTTTTTTGTTTGTTTGTTTTTTCTTCTGGTTTCATATCACTTACCTTCACATCTAAATTCTTAAAAATTTTGATTTTTTTCCCCCCTAAATGTTTATACAAGAATGTTTCCAGTTCAAATTTTTTTTTGTTTCTTTTTTTGTTTGTTTGTTTTCATCTTTTTTTCTTTTTTGGTTTCATGACAGTTATGTTTCCTTCCAAATTCTTTACAAATTTTGTGAATTTTTTTCCTAAATTATGAAAAGAATGTTTCCAGATTAGTCAGCTTCTCAGATTTTTTTTCCTTTTTTTTTTTTTTTTTATGTCAGATATATTTCCATCCAAATGTTTTAAAAATATATATATATTTTTTTTAGAGTAAGACAGTAAGCGAGATCAGGGTTTTTTTGTTTGTTTGTTTGTTTCATGACAGTTATATTTCCATCCAGATATTTTATTAATTTTGTTTGTGATTTTTTTTTTCTTAAAAGCTAGTTTAAAAAAAAAAAAAAAAAAAAAAAAAAAAGTTTTTCCAAATCAGTCAGATTTTCTGTTTGTGTTGTTTTTTTTTTTTGGTTAATGACATTCATGTTTCCATCCAAATATTTGACAAATTGTGTCAGCTTTTTTCTTTTTTTTTCCAGGCAGGTTACTTGTTTTAACCATGCTAAAGATGTTTCCAGAAAAGAAAGTCGTAGCGTGGAAACAAACGGATGGAAACTCAGAAGCGGTAATGATGTCAGAAGGTTCTCAGGTGAACTACTGTTACTAGACTCTTTCAGAGGAACTGGCAAAACCAGGGTTGCATTTTTCTTTTTGCAAACAACTTATAAAGACAAAAAAAGGAACACAATCCACTGAACAGGAACTGAGGAAACTGTCAGTCAGCTACGTACACAAGTACAGAAAACGAAACAACCACTAACATAACCATCCGAACCACAAAAGCCCACTTAACACGCCTCTGTAGGTGCACAAAGTCAGCTTTATGCCTCTCATTGTACACCAGGGTTTGTCGAGGCACAGAGGGAAAAACTGGATTTTAAAACTCTAGCTACTTTGGCCCCGCCCACAGGTATACGGATATTTCTGAAAACATTCTTTTTTCTTTCCGCTTTGTGTAACTGAAAAGGAAGATTTCAAAAACGCCCTCCAAGATGAAGACATTTAAAGAAAAAAACGTACGTTTTTGAAAACGCTGACGTCACCAGTTTTGCTTAATACGCATCTCTTACTATAAATCTTAACACATCTCTTAACGTAACTCTTAAAGTAAATCTCAACGTAAATCTCAACACAGCTCTTAACGTAAATCTTAACATTGTTCTTTGCGTAAATATTAACACAGCTCTTAACGTAAATCCTAACACAGGTCTTAATGTAAGTCTTAACATCTCTTAACGTAACTCTTAACACATCTCAGTGTAAATCTCAACACAGCTCTTAACGTAAAACTTAACATTATTCTTAGCATAAATATTAACACAGCTCTTAAAATAAATATTAAAACAGGCCTTAATGTAAATCTTAACGTTGTTCTTAACGTAAACCAAAGTGAAAATAGAGCTACAAAAGTCAACTTGTTAATTATAAACATTAATACGCAGGTCTAGTCTAGCTACTTCCAGATTTGTAGCTAAGCTACAATTTTGTGGCAGTTTTTTTCATATCGCCTACAAAAAATAATCAGAAGAACTAAGAGCTAGCCGGCTAGAGCATGAATAATTGCTAGCTAGAGTATTATTCTTTAATTATTTTTTCCTCTTCGCTCCTTTGCTCTCATTGTGTGTTTGTTTTTCGCAGATTCATGGATGGTTTGGAAATATAAATGGTAGCCTCCTGATTATCAATCCCAGCTCGCACAAACATGCGTCCCTACAACGAGCTGGTTCCAATAAAGGTCAAAGCAATCAGTTTGTGTTAACGATAAGAGACGTGTGTATTATACATGGAACCTGACAACAATGCGCACATTGGGCAGACAGTCCAATCTCTCCAAAGCCACGCCCCCTACAACAAGAGCTTATATTAAAGGTCAAAACAATGAATTTGTGTTAAAACGGGGTGTGTGTAGTAGGCATGGATTTGTTAGTGTGACGACCACGCGTACATCATGAAGATTAATGCCGAGAGCTTATCCCATGCGAATCAGACAGAATTGCTATAGACGTCCTCGGGGATTATCGCTCAAATGGAAATAAAATTCGCCCAGTGGAAAAGGCAGTGAAAAACGGTTACTTTCACGCCACAACGACTCACAAAGTGAATTCACGAACCTTTGGTCTTCTGAGCCAACAGAAACCACGCAGGCGGGTCTGGGGTATCTTTGGCTGTTAAAGTGTAGAGGATCCACTAGTTACTATTTTATTGGAACCAGCTCGTTGTAGGGACGCATGTTTGTGCGAGCTGGGATTGATAATCAGGAGGCTACCATTTATATTTCCAAACCGTCCATGAATCCAAGAAAAACAAACACACAGTGAGAGCAAAGGAACGAAGAGGAAAAAATAATTAAAGAATAATACTCTAGCTAGCAATCATTCATGTTCTAGCCGGCTAGCTCTTAGTTCTTCTAATTATTTTTTGCAAGCGATATGAAAAAAAACTGCCACAAAATTGTAGCTTAGCTACAAATCCTAAAGTAGCTAGACTAGACCTGCGTATTAATGTAAATAATTAACGAGTTGACTTTTGTAGCTCTATTTTCACTTTGGTTTCCCACAATGCCGTTCAGCTGATAGAGATGCAGTGAGATTTAGCCCTTGCGTCACGTGTACCTTAAGGACAACGATGCGGCGGTGCTTTATTCTTTTAGTCTGTTCGGCTCTCGCACCTTCTCATCTGCGCACTCTGTTCAAACAGTTCAGCTTCGACCCTGATTAGCGCCATCACGCCCGTCATCGCATGGATCGCTAACTACCCGAGCCGAGTCTCTGCAGTCGAGCGGCTGTGTTGCATTCTGGGACTTTGAGTCCAGAGTTTGCACCAACGTTTTTCTACTTCTACGATGGATTAATCGTTAATGTGATGTTAAACGCAGCTGGAAAGAAGTGTGAAAAGAAGCTTTTGGCCTTTTTTTTTTTTTTAGGAGCTAAACTAAAATTGAAACTTCCAAACAATTAAAAAGGAATTAGCATCAGAACTAAACGCATCAAATTCAATAGTGAAGTTAGCCCTCTATTATTAGCAGCAGTTCTGCAAATATATTTATATATACGCAGAGAGTTATACTCTAGTGTTCACTATTACATTTCCTAAGCAGAAAAGAAAGGAAGAAAAAGAAGAAAGCTAGAGAGAAGAGGAAAGGAGGAGGCGGTATGAAGTGTTTAATTAACTAAGCGCAGCACTCCGTCAGCCGCTCTCAGCGTGACCTTTCACCCCCTACGGTCCACCACAGCACCGCCGCGCATTAACACCATCCATCATGCTGCGTTGAATATTCATGAGCCGGGTGCACAATCAGGTCAATCACCACTGAGCTCCGGGGCAAGATGGAAGCGGGGAGTGGGGCGGGGGTGTTAAGGGGGGGGGGGGGGGGGGGGCGGAGCCACAGCGATTTCACCCTAATCAACCTCGAGAGTGGGAACTCAACACAGCTCAGACTTTGCCTTACTGTCTATTAGCATGTTTGATTAGCTTTAGGAGTGCTGAGAAGACACTCAGGGATATGGCTTGAATAAAGGCACGTCTAAAACGGCGTCTGCTCGACTGTCCGCTGGATGTCGAGTCTCGACTGCCCATTACGTGGTTTATTCCGTAATTCGCTCGAGTACGAGAGCCCCGCCCGATCCGTTTTTGTTTACGGCTATGTCATTATTATTATTATTATTATTAACGCCTCGCCAAAATGTACGCTCACAATCCGCGGCTGCTGAAATAAAATTTTCCTTAAAGGATCATTTAATCGGCTTGCTTGAAAATAAAGCTGTTATTCATCATCTTAAATGGTGTATGTGCGTATCTAGATGCTTCATCACGCTCCTGCTGACTAAGATTACAATTATTCTCAATTTTAATGTGCCAGAAATCTTAATAATGCATTGCATTAGACTCCATTAGCATTAATATAAGATTGTGTTTTGCAAAAGAAGGCTAAAGGCTATGAATAAGTAAGTGGAAACGGGGGGGCTAATAATTTTTTACCAGGAAGTACAGCATATCAAACTGTTAGCAGTAAACCTACATTCATACTAGCAAGCGATAAAGCAACGAATTGACCAAAAAAAAAAAATCAAAATTACGACGTTTCTTCAGTTCCCTAATCACAACGTTGCTTCCTACGTGCAATTAGTTCCCGTTTACCGCTATTCCGTGATTTCATATTATCCTGTCATCTACGACGTCTCATTGAATGTGTATAGAGACGTTACGAAGAAAAATAAAGCTTGGAAGAAAGTAGCAGAGATCGTCTGTGCCTCTGGTGAGCGTACGTAGCTAATAAAGTTAGCTTTCTACGAAGCTAGTACAAAGCTGTAAAATAAAACCAACCCTGAAATTTGTGTTTAGCTAGTTAGCTTTAGATGAAAAACTCCGCCTCTTGCACTAACAGTCTAGCTAGGAATAATTTGTGGATGTGGATTTAGAGTGGAGGCAGGAGGGAGGGGCTTATTCATTTAACTTTTGAGCCTTAAAACAGCTAGCTCGAAGGAGGTTTTCCTGTTGCTGCTTTTTGTTTTTTTTTTTTTGTGCAAAATTTCTGGATTTTTCATGTTTTATTTTCCGCAAAATTCCCCAAATTCCGCTAGCTCTTAGCTCTACTGCAATTTTTTTTATTAAACCAATGCGAAAGAACTGCCACAAAAGAGTAGCTCAGCTACAAATCTGAACTATCGAGCTAGCGAACTAGTGTATTGCATACGTTAAATTAATTATATCACTGTTTCGCAAGTAAATTTATGGTTTATTTTGTATGTACTAGTAATTTATTTATATTTATTTACTTATTTATATAAAATCTGTATTTTCTGTAGTGATAATAATAATAATAATAACAATAATAATAATAATATCTGTATATATTTTTAAGACTTGTATTTAGGGTATATTAGGATTTTTTTTTTTAATCTGAAACCCATAATTTTGAATGTTTTCAAAGGCAAATTTTAAAAACTGGCAAAATGTACATTTATTAAATACCACAGGGAAAAAAATTTCAGTTTCCAAGCTCCTTAAACGTATGCTATTTAGATATTTTGCTAGCAGACTGCTCACACTCTCCATCCATTTACATCCATTTAGTCGTGACCGTAAATCGACGTTCTCCATCTCAACGTTACCTTTTATCATTATATGTTAGAAGAACTTCTGTTCTTTCAAACCCTGTAATATAAATACTATTCCCTAATCCGCATTAGCATGACTACTTTGTTAGCAAAGTTAGCAAATTCTTGGCTAGCCGGGAAGATCCAGCTGAGCAGGTCTACACGTCGTCACGCGAGAAGCCGCGCTTTCCTGGACTGCCATCAAACAGGTCGGGCTTGTGTGTGGAACTGCTAGTATGTCAGAGACGCAAGATAAGCATTGCTGCATATACCGAGCAAACAGGGAGATAAGCTGCACGGAAACTGAAGCCGGGTTATCAGGATTTGAAATCCAATCTTGTTGACCCATAAAAATGCAAATGATTGCGTGCGAAAACTGAGATTTGTGTTTGTCAAGATTCTCCTTCTTCATTATGAAGATCATTGCAACATGTAGAAACTCAAACGGTGACAAAACCAGTTCTCGATTCTGATTGGTCAGGAAGTAGTGATAGGTGTAAATTTTCTATAACAGAAGCTCTGAGGGAAGTTTATATTAATGTTCTCTTTCGTATACGTTATCGTTTCTACGGTAACTGCTAATGTGCAGGGATTTGAATGACTAGGAATACAATTTGAATTGAATACAATTTGCTGTTGTATATATTGTTCAATGTAATACTTCATAATTATAGTACATACAAGGAGTATAATAGTACAGTACAGTATAATATACTAGGATTTCAGTGTTCATATTTCAGTTCATTATTCAGTAGTATAGTGGAGTATAGTATAGTATAATAGCAGGTATAGTATTATAGTAGCTCAGTATTCAATGATGTAGGGTAGTATAATGGTAACTCAAATTTCATTATTCAGTACTATAGCATAGTTTAGTATACTACACTTCAGTACAGTATAGCATAGTTATATTAACTAGTCACTATTATACGCTAGCATATAGTGTGTTATTATATAATAGTACTTAAAAGTTCAGTATTCAGTAGTATAGTATAGAATAGTACAAAATATTATAGCATAGTATAGTATGGTATATTAGAAGTTCAGTATTTGGTGGTTTAGTATAGTATAGTACTTAAAAGTTCAGTATTCAGTAGTATAGTACAGTATAGTATACTATAGTATAGAGCATTTAATAGTGTGTGATAGTATAATATACTATAGTATAGTAGAACATAATAGCATTTCGAGGTTCAGTATTCAGTAGTATAGTATAGTATAGTACAGTACAGTATATTACAAAATATTATAGCATAGTATAGTATGGTATACTAGAAGTTCAGTATTTGGTGGTTTAGTATAGTATAGTACTTAAAAGTTCAGTATTCAGTAGTATAGTACAGTGTAGTATAATAATATTTCAAATTTCAGCATTTAATAGTGTGTGATAGTATAATATACTATAGTATAGTGTAGTACAGTAGAACATAATAGCATTTCGAGGTTCAGTATTCAGTAGTATAGTATAGTGCAGTATATTACAAAATATTATAGCACAGTACAGTATGATATATTAGAAGTTCAGTATTTGGTGGTTTAGTATAGTATAGTATTTAAAAGTTCAGTATTCAGTAGTATAGTACAGTATAGCGTAATGTACTACAGCATAGTATAATAGTATTTCAAAATTTCAGTATTTAACAGTGTATGATAGTATAATATACTATAGTATAGTGAAACTTAATAGCATTTTGAAGTTCAGTATTCAGTAGTATTGTATACTATGGTATTTAAAAGTGCAGTGCTCAACAGTATAGTGCAGTGTGGTACATTATGGTATGGTAGAGTATAGGTTATAGAATATAGTATACTAGGTATACAGTAATATTTACAGTGTAGAAATTAGAAGTTCAGCATTCAGTAGTGTGGTACAGTATAGCATAGTACAGTATAGAATATTAAATTTTAGTATTGAATAGTGTATTATATACTATAATATACTGTAGTTTATTACAGTACAGGAATACGATAGTATTTTGAAGTTTAATATTCAGTAGGATAGCATACTATAGTATTTAAAAGTTCAGTTTTCTATTAGTGTAGCACAGTATAATTTCGAAGTTCAGTATTCAGTAGTAGAGTATGGTATAGTAGAGTATGAGTATAGTACAGCGTTAGTTTTATGATGTAGGCCACCATTGACTGATCCAGGATCATATACTGTAATGGACACACACACACACACACACACACACACACACTTTTATTTAAGAAACCTGATTCAAACTACTGAGTGCTTTAAAACTCTATAATTAAATCCGGAAGTGAAATCAGTTCTTAAAGTGATCTACCTGTAGGTTTACAGTCTGTGATCTGTTGAAGTCGTGATCAAACCCTAACTGATGGATTTGTTATGATCCGTAACAGATTTATTGTTTTTGTTCAATCTGATTAGTTCATTCATTCATGCGTGCTTTTGAGAAGCACAGGAAGTGGCAGCCTTCACTCCTCCCACCCCAAACACACACGCACATGTACAAGCACAAGCACACACATATACACACACAACTGAGATACCAAAAACTGAGATCAGTGAACCTACATAACGTCCATCTGTCTGTCTGTTTGTCTTACCTTGTCCTTGTCCTCGAGCAGGTCCGTGAGCATGTCGTCAGGGTCGAGAATCCCCCCGTCAGCGTACTCCACATGATGTGTACGCACCAGAAACTCCCCATCCTGTCGGGAACAATGGCTCGAGTTAGCAAAGCGTCTTAAGTTCCTGTTCCAGCAGCTGGCAGGAGGTGAAGGAGAGCTTGAAATGCATTATGGGAGAAGGACGGTGTTTTCATAAATGTACAAGGTTATTTACCAGTTTACCAGTTCAAATCTTTCCTCACCTCCTTCTACCTGTAACTAGCCTTTCTATAATGTACCGATACAACTGTGTGATAGACATAATTCCATGTACGGTCAACTCCAGAAATTTTGGCACCCCTGGTAAGGACAGGTTGTATATAAAAAATAAATAAAAAAGTTATGAAAAAATGTCTCACTGTCACACAGAGTAAAATATGAGTAAATTTATTCTAAAAAAAAAATAAAAATAAACAAAAGCTTAAAAATTATTTTACTGGCACCCCTAGAAACTCTTACAAATAAAATGTAACTGAGGTGCATTTATATTTTTCTTTAATGCTATGTACAATCCACTCCAGAATTATTGGCACCCTTGTCGAAGATGGGTTAAAAAATTTTTTTTTAAAAATTATTTATAAAGCAAAATTTTTAGAAAATGAAAACTCTCATCAATTTGTTTTAAACAAATTCTCATGTCGCAAAATTATTGGCACCCCCGCATTTGTGCAACCCCGAGCAAACATAACTTTTAAAAAAAAAAAAAAAAAAAAAAAAAAAAAAACCAGTATAAATAAATAAATAAACAATTTCTATTACATTCTGTTATAAGAATTTCTATGGGTGCCAATACTTGTGATCCATTCAATATTTTTTTTTTTACATTTCTCAATTATATTCAGATTTTTTTAAGAATAAATTTACTTTAACTAAACCTTAAATTTCTTTCTTTTTTTTTTTAGTGCAAGACAAAGACTTCTTTTTATAACCCATCTTCACCAAGGGTGCCAATACTTCTGGAGCTGACTTTATATGACCTGCTATGTATGAATTAAAACAGAATGGGAAACAATAGAAAGGATAAAATGGTTTGCTTTGATGAAGGGTGTGTTTTTCCTGTCGAGATTCAGAAGGTACTGAAAAAAGCTTTAAAACTATTAGAGCTCTATTAGAGAGAGGTTTAGAAATCCACAGCAGCTGGCCAGATGTTACAGGAGAAAGGAATGCTTTTATTTAGCAAATCAGCCAGGAAGTTACATCGTTGCTACTGTATAATAAAAAGATTAAGATGGAAAGAGCAGGCTGTATTTCAATCATTTGTGTAATAAAGACACGGTCTACAGTCTATAGCCCCGCATGCCTTTCCTGGTGTTAATGTGACATCATCGAATGTCTCGCTCTTGCCATTTCCTCAAACGCACACTTTCAGATGATGCCTTCGAGATCTAAGATGTCAAGCTAAACCTTAGCGCCTGCCCGATGAAGATCCTCTAAAGATAGACCTTCAAACGAGGAAAATTACTATGTTCTGCGTAGTTTACGTCATCGGCCAACGTCATCTGGAAATCGACTAGTGCAGATAACTGGCTCACGGAAAAACACAAACATCCTTCAAAAAGTGAGCTTGAGGATGTGTGTGATGTATCAATGTAGCAAGGATTCAAAAGCTGTAAATGCTGTGTAGCACCTCTGGGTAGATAAGGAAGCTCTCAATTCACGGCACTGATCTTCGTGCTAATGTAGAGCACGAATGCAAATGTTGCGTCACCTGAGGCTAGACACTACAGAAACTCGGTAAGGGCTATGCAAACAAATAGTCGTTCGCTGGCATTGGGCCATCTTCCATGGTTGAACACAAAGCCAAAGGAATAAAGATTTTAGACTTTGAGCACAAGGAGTGTGAGTAGCTGAGAAAATAGTTCTGGGGAAACCTGGCAGAAACAACGCAACTCGGAATAGTAGCACTGTTTGAATGCCAGAAATGAGAAGAAAAAAAAAAAAAAAAAAAAAAAAAAAAAAAAAAAAAAAAAAGAAGACTGACTTGTGGAACCACTTCATCACGTTCCTCGCGGATTAAAGATAATGTTTTGAAACAAATTGTGATTGGTTTAGAAGGTTTAGAGATCAGGACATTAGAACGTTACCACCGGCGCCGCCCTGATCTTACGCAAGAAAAGTTGTAGTTATTACGCAATAGGTGAAGGTGTAAGTAATACTCCGCAGAGTCATGTGATTAAAGTGCACAAAGTACGAGTGTGTAATTGTGAACTTGTTAGCACTTTAGTAAGCTGTAGTTAGCGTTCTAGCAAGTTTCTTTAGAAAGTAGAATGATAAGTAAAATTATACTCACTTAGCTTCTAGTTAACATGTTTATAATTAAAGCTAGATTTTCTAAGTTATAATTAGTACATTAATTTTAAAGTTATATTTAGTAAATTGTCGTTAGTGAGTAATGATGTTTTTTTTTAAATTAGTTAACAGTTTGTATGTTGCCAGGATGAATTTAGAAATGTATAGTTATAGTAAAGTTATAGTTAGTATATTATTGAAAAAATTAATTAAAATTTAATTAACATGATAAGTAAAGTTTTATTTACTAACTTATAGTTAGTATGTTAGTTAGTAAAGTTTATTTAGTAACTTATAGTTTGTGAGACAGTATGTTTTTAATAAGTGAACAGTTCATATGTTGCCAAGTTGCAGAAATTTAGTAAACTGTAGTTACTCTATCAGTAAGTAACGTTATATTTAAGTGGTAGTTAGTATATTATTAACTAAAAATATAGCTAATAAGTTAATGGTTTGTATGCAGCCACGTTATATTTATTAAGTTGAAATTTAACTTGATGATGAGTAAGATTTTATTTGTTAAAGTGTAGCTAGTATGTTAGTTATATTTAGTTATATTTTATAAATTGAAGCTGTATTTTGCAAGTTGTAGTTAGTATATTAGTGAGTAAAGTTCTATTCAGGAAGTTACAGTTAGTATGTTACTAAAGAATAATGTTAAGTTGTATTTAGTAGGTTTTAAATAGTGTATTAATAAGTAAAGTTTTGTTAATTAGTAGGTTAGTTAATAATGATGTATTTAATAAGTTAAGGATTGAGTTGGTTGTGTTTAGCAAGTTGAAGTTGTACTTAGCAAGTAGTAGTGAGTGTGTTAGTGAGTTACATTTAGTGTTTTAGGAAGTTAACTGTTTATATGCTGCTTATAAGTTGTATTTAGTAAAGTTTTAGGTTTAGTAAGTAGCAGTCAGTATGTTAGTGAATAAAAAGTTGTTTTGGATGTTGGTAAGTAAAGCTGCATTTATTAAAATATATTATTAGTGTATTAGCAAAGTTGTAGTTATTAAGCTAGTAAGTATGTATTTAATACGCAACTTTGTAGTTAGCAAGCTGGACATACAGATATTTTTTATAGCAGATATTGTGTAATGACTATACAGTTGATTTGACTCGATATGATTTGAAAAGAATGGCATCAGAATGGCATGTTGAATAAACCGATCATTTGAGGACAAGGTGCTTCGGATAAAAGTGTAATGATAATTTCACTCATTTCCAGTGTATGCCACTAATCAGGCCCTCACTCTAGATTACAAATAAAACACTCTGATTAAACCTAATACAGAGGCTTACAATGCTGCTGAGTCTGGCTTCCTGTTGTTAAATAATCCTGATAAAAACGGCCTTTCAGTGATTAGCGTTAATGGATTTACAGCAGATGCAGATTTTGAGGATTCAGCATTCAGTAGAAAGAGTTTCACAAAAGAGAATTTTTTTTCCCCTCCATTCTAAACATTAACCATGAAATCAGAAATCATTTGTAGTCAAATAAAAAATGGCGTATAAAAAAAAAAAATCGGTGGTGTTGCATAAGTCATCACTTCCTCTGGAGGGAAACGGAGGAGAGAGTGAGAATGGAAGTGAGGATGATTAGCGAGGAATTTCTCAAGGCGCTGCTTTTTCATGCTTTAATCCTCCAAACACTTCATTAAACAGCAGCAAAATTAGTGTGACATTAGACGCCATGAGGGAGTGGAGCTGGGGGGAAAAAAGGTGTTGGGATTGAAAAGGAAAAAAAAAAAAGCGGTAATTGGAAACACTTCGTTCTATTCATTGATCACAGTGCTGTAGTTGGGGCCTCATTAAAAAGCGTCTGTGTTCTATACAATCCAGTTACATTGATAACGTGCTCACGTATCTCCGTGGACCACCGTACAACCTTCAGTGAGGGTTTGTGAGATCTTAGAGAAGCCTAGGATTCACACCGTCTACTCTGAGACACTTTGAGAGGAAAACCTTGCTCTGATAGGGTTCTGTGTAGAACTTTAAGGGTTCTGCCAAAGACTTCAGGGTGCTAGAGGGTACAAACGATGCAAACGTAACCTTAAAGTACAACAGGAGGTCTATATACTGTAGACTAATTTGACCAAAAAAAAAAAAAAAGTAAGTTTTCAATAGATATCAAGACATCTTACGCTGGATTTCCTTCAAAAATCTGCCCCATGGTGATTTTTTTGGTTTTTTTCCTTACGTATTTATTTATGACTTCCTTGAAGAAACTCAACTTGACCTAGAGTCCAAAGGTCAGAGTTCACTACCACTAGTACTGCTTTAGTTTTACGCGTTTTATATGTTGTTTAAAGTCAAATTTTCAGCATTTTGAGGAAAATTCCAAGAATTCAATTGGAACAGTTGAATTTTTCATTGTTACACATTTGTTTTATTTATTTATTTATTTAATTCATTCATTTATTTATAATTCTTGTGATGCTGTACAGGCCTGTTTTATTCGTGACACTTTTACAGTGCCATTTCCGAGGTTTTACTGTAGTCACTGAGTCATGTTTTTTTGTACTTTAAAGCACTTATGGATTCATTAATATCAAAAAAGTTCTGAGGTAATCATACGGATATGAATCAGCTTGAATCAGGGCATATTTTCAGATCCGTCTCTTTCATTAGAACCATATACAATATAATTTTTATATATATATATAATTGAATTTGTCTTTCATTCATGATTTAGTGTATATCCGATATATCTCTCATAGCTTTCTTAATAAAGCACCTCATTTTTGCATTTTTGGTGTAAATGATCATTTATCATTGTATATTTCAGGATTAACATCTTTGTTTCGGAGTAGTTTAGTGAAGCTTTGGTCATTTTTGGACTAGAAAAATGTGTCAGCTCTGAATTTTTCCACTATAGTGAACAGAATTATTGCTGATTGGGTTATAATTCAGCTCTTTGTTTTTTGTTATTTTTTTTTTTTTACATTAATGAGGATTTTTGGGTCACTACACCGGGTAATGTAATGCAGTTTAAGCCCCCGTGTTGCCCACAGCGTCTGGCACAGCCTGAGCGCGGCCTTTCTGCCAGGTGCGCTGGGCAACACGGGGGCTTAAGCTGCGTTACATTACAGCCGTCACTCAGGCATACGAAAACGCTCTGTGAACAAAGCCTGCCATCCAGGCCAAACTAATCAAACGCAGGTTGCAGGTCTGGGTCCGGAGATAGCGGGCGATTAATGGCACGGCTGCATTTATCACTCACACACACACACACACACACACACACATCATGATTCTCTCAGGCTGGTGTTGAGTGCCATGGAGTGATGGCAGAACGACGATGCGGGGAAATGATGATACGGCGGCGAAATGTGAGCTGAATGCAAAAACGTGAGTGATAAAAAAAAAAAAAAGAATAAACTCATTTAAATTAAGTAATGAAATAAATAAAATGAACGACAGAAATGTGAGAAAGACAAGGATTTCAACTCTAAAATATATTTTTAAAAATTCATTCACTACAAATACAATAAATATAAAATTATAAAGAAAATTAGTTTTAAAAAAACACTTAAATTTATTCAATAAATCAAATTAATGAATGAAAAAAAACTCTAAAACATGATGGGAGATAAGTTGGAAAAATCAAAAATACTAATTAATAAAAAAAATAAATGTAGTAAAAAATGTAATGCAGTAAAACTGCTTTTTTATATTTTTTAAAATATTTTTATATTTTAAAAAATATATTTAAAAACTTTTTTTTATTTTTTTTTTAATTGTATGCTTTTACGATATTTTCAGATCTATTTCTAAGCAAAAGCAAAATTCGGTGCATGTTTTATTTTGTATATTTTGTATAAATGTTATATAAAGATACTCAAGCTATCAAGAGCAATAAGGAGTAAATAATTTTAAAAATAAATAAATAAATATTTTTATAAGCTTGGAGTACTAACATCTCGTGATATTTAATGTAGTAAATTTAAAAAAAAAAAAAAAATAGATGATTTATGCTGTTTCGTGTTGACATCCCGGTGTCACGTGACCACCTGCTTAAGCCACACCCCCTCACGCAGGTGCAACAGGTGTACATTACAGACAGGAAACCATTGAACAACAACAACGCGTCGCATTGTTGACCCAAATGCTTAGTTTTTTTGCTCATTTAATTATTAATATTTGAATAAATATCGCCTAAAAAGGCAGAAAAGACAGAATTTTACCTGTTCGACTATTTTTTTGTAGCGCTGAGTGGCTTGGTGTATCAGGTCCCGCACAATCCAGCCGTCTTTACACGGCACCACGACTCCAGTGCTCCCAAAGTTCACAGTCACTTTCATTCTCACGGTGAAAAACAATGATATTGATAATAAAATAATACAATAATACAAATAATAATGACGCTATATTACATACAACAGCTCCAACATGGACGCCGTGCACCTGGTGTTACTTTGCGCTCGCGACTGAACACAAACACCAGCGACAGGTGTCATGGGGAAAGTTCAGGTGTGGCACAAATCCGCTCTCAGCCGCTTTTCTTCACAATTCCTTCTCCAAATAAATCCTCACCTGTCCAAAAAAAGGCGAAATATACCTCCAATTAAAAGTGTAACCAATTCAGCGGAGTTCACTTTCTTTCTTTCTCTCTCTCTCTCTCTCTCTCTCTCTCTCCCTGTCGCGCGCCAGTGAAACCGGAAGTACAGGAAAATAAAGGAAGTGGCTCTTCTGTGTAGTAGCACATTAGCATAGTATCACCTAAAAACCTTCACTTTCCATCTTTCTCATAGTTTTCGTTCTCCTGACGTTAAACAAAACTCAAAATGAAAAGACAATGTATATATCAAAAAGAAAATATATTTTTTTTTTTAAATATGTGTGTATATATATATATTTTTTTCCTCTCAGGTGGGCCGAGAAAATCAAATCAAAAACACAGAGATAAAAGCAATTCTAATTATAATCTTATTATAAATAGTATAAACACCAATGTTCAGATTTCAGGGTGTGTCAAGGATTAATGAACTTTGTTAAAATTAAAATTAAGTACAGATTACACTTGAATAAATGAAGCGAATATAGTCATTACTCTGGAAAATACTCGGGTAATGTCCTTATTGGTAAGAAGTGAGGAAAACTGCGAGGAAAACACAGGCCGAGCTGGTCAAGCTGGTAGACCATCTTTGCCAGGTGTTTATTTTCCAGCTTCCTTACAGTATTACTCCACTAAACTGCAGCGGAGGCTCATCCATATGGCCTGTGAGGCAAAGTACCACCATATATACACTATATGACCAAAAGTAGGTGGACTTGACCATCACACATGTATGTGGTTCTTCCCCAAACTGTTACCACAAACATGGAAGCACACAATTGTATAGAATGTCTTTGTATGCAGTAGTGTAAAGAACTCCGCTTTACTGAAACTAAGAACCTGTTCCAGCATGACAATGCCCCTGTGCACAAAGCGAGCTCCATGAAGACATGGTGTGTGAAGGTTGGAGTGGAAGAACTCGAGTGTCCTGCACAGAGCCCTGACCTCAACCCCACTGAACACCTTTGGGATGAACTGGAACACCGACTGAACCCCAGACCTCCTCACCAACATCAGCGTCTGCCTTTGTAGCTGAATGAACATAAATCCCCACAGCCACTCTCCAACATCTAGTGGAAAGCCTTGGAGCTTATTATAACAATGAAGAGGGATTGCGTAATCGTGGCGCAGAGTGCTCACTGCCCCGATCAGCTCCATAGAGCTATAATTTCACCAAGTTGTCAAAAATGGGAACTGTAACAAGAGCTAGTAGTGGTCCATTGGGGCAAGGATCATGCTGCCCCATGCTCAGAGGAGGAGCAGCAGATAGGACCATTAATGACAGGGTTGCCAGGATCGTGCCTTTTTACACCATATTGGTCTAGTTTTCAAATACTCCACACCCGCCAAGATCTTGCTTTATAGCAAATACTCAGGATTAAATAATACATTTCTGCAAACAAAGGCAAAGTGTAAGTGCAGACAGTGTGTTTAAGATGTACAGAACTATTTCTATTGTAAGATATATTGTAAAGATTGGGAGAGGGAACAGGGGATGGATAATGTGGAGTAGATAATGTCTGTATGTCAGAAATGCACGCACACCATGGTGACCTTGTTTCCCACACAAAGGCTGTGAAAAAGAATCAAAATATGTCTTGCTTTTCAAATGTCTGATTTTTTTGGGCTAGTTTTGGGTATGTAGTGGATTTTGCTGAAACCTTGCAAGCCCGGTTAATGAAAAACTTCACCATAAACTTCACCTTCAGTTATATAACAGTCATATGGGCTTTTCTGATCCATTTTTATGGACCGTTCACCATAGAAGTCCAAGCACATTAATATAAACAGCTGCACAATTGTCACAGCTGCTGCTGTGCACACCTTCTGACCAATCAGAATCTAGAATTCAACAGCTCTATACCTTGGCTTTGGATCATAGTGATCTGCATTTAGCATATGGGATTTATCAAGCATTTTAAATCCCTGTCCACCCACAAGAAAACAGAAATGGCCAGATGGAGATACTGAATCACTTTAATGGCAAATACATTTTTATCACTAAGCATCAAAATGTCCTATTTAGAGAGACGGCACTAAACTGATCAATATGTTGACCTGGTGTTAAACGAGTCCATGTTAGCGGACTATACAAGCAGATTTCGGACTCCACCATCAGTCAGGAGGGACGGCGCCAGCTAATGCTTTATCTCCCATCCAACATTATGGGTTTTTGCATTTTTCTCACGATATGCAATCCCACAAAGCACCAAAATGTAGCATTGGCATAACCATTCAGGAGAAATAATGACCTCTCCCATGAACAGAAATGTTATACATTATCAGAACTTGGCACATGCGAAGGTTTTACGACAGCGTTGAGAGCCTCACGGTGGCCATTACACTCCAGCTCACGGAACACGTGTAAAACGGCCGTGACAGATGTGCGAGTGTTTGAAAACTGCTTCGCATAGCACAGAGTTAATGGAGCCAGCATAACTACCTGACTGTAACCATTAAACAACATCCGTTATGATTTCCCTTATGAGATTAAAAGCTATTAAATGGTCCAAATGACTGAATCCTGAAAGTGTCATCACTTTTCAAACAATTAATACAATTTGGCAAAATTACGTTTCGTAAACAAGATTCCATCATCCTTTACTAAGGTGAGTTGAAAAGTTACATAGACTATGTATATATCTATATCAATCTTTATAGCTGCAGTGCTGTTGAATTCTCTAATCTGATTGGTCAGAAGGTGTTGATTCCTCATTGACTTGTATGATATTTATGGAAGGAGTCACAAGATTTAACACGAGAATCCATGTTACATTTTGAGCAAAATATATAAAGCGGTCTGGGAAAACTTGTTGGATGTCCTGAATTCCCGGCAAACTGCAAAGAAAACGACAAAAAAAATCAGATTTTGAGCGAAATCTGGTTTATTTCTGGTTGAGAAACATGCCAAAGAGAAACATATTTCTCTCTTCAGGAAAGAATGAAGTTTTCAGAGCTAGATATAGTAGAACATCAAAATTTGAAATTTATATGAAGGGTTTTAATTAATTAATTAAATCCTAATCCAACAGGTTAGCAGCGAAACAGTTACTTTCTCCCGAAATCTGGCGACAACAGCAAATGATTCGCGCTCTTTCCTCCTTTTTCTTCTTTTTTTTTTTATCTATTACGGCTTCGTGGATCGCAGGTGAACGATGAGCATCATTTCACCGTTTAACCAGAAAGGTCAAACTGGGGCCACGTCGCATCAGCAGGTGTGTGAGAGGATTGTTTTATCTCTCGCCTACTGGGAAATAAGCTGCTCATGGCAGGAGAAATGTGACATCAACGACCACACACACACACATACCACAAAGTAAGACAAATACACTCTGATAAACAGATAAAAGCCAAGGTACTTGTATTATTATTATTATTATTATTATTATTATTATCATTATTATTATTGTGTACAATGTTTCAACCGAATACAAAGCTTTGGTTTGCATGCTGAACGATGAGTTCAGGTTCAAAGGTGTAAGAAGGACAAAGGTGGAATAGTACACGATGGCATTTGAACACAACCATATCTCATCGGATCTTCCTGTTTTTAGGAGGAAGTGTGTATTTTAAGGGCTATTATCAGAAACTGATACGGCAGAATGAACACAGCGTGTGTGTTTAGCGGGCAACTTCTTCATTCACACTTCCCATGTGACACCGTACTTCGCAGAGTCCTGGAGAACCCTTCCTGTTTTCCCTGCTCAAACACATCTGATTTAAGTACTCAGATCATTAACAGCCATATCTGAGGTGCACTGGACCAGGACCAGGGTGAGGAACCTGCGGAGAACTCAGTACAGTGCACCATCAAACCTTTCACACGTGCAGAAACATGAGATCGGTAGGTCATGAGTTTGAACCCTTACAATGCAACAGCTACTGTATCTGTAGCAAAATTGTCCATGTTGTCTAGGTGGGAGGAGCATATTCACTCTCCGCTGTCAATCACAGCGCCACTAGCCAATCTGTAATATCATGTATGCGGAAGAGGGTGGATAGCGCTTTCCTCCGAATGTGTTACGCTGCCCTGTGAGGCAGCTGTTCAAAATGATGTGCAGACTGGCTTCACGTGTCTCGAAGGTATCACATGTTAACCTTAACGCTTCCCGGTTGGTAGCTGTCGTACGATAGGTGACCGAATTGGAGGAGTGGAAAAAACATTTATATTTGAGTGGTATTTTTGGAAAATCTGTCACATGTCGCTTGAGCTGGGAAAGTCTGGGAAATGGCCAAAGTGACCAAAATTTTTTTTTACCAAAACAACATGGAAACGTTTTTATTTTGGACACTTTATGACCTTGGGGTCTTCGTGCAAAGATCACGTTGGGTAAATCATCAACAGTCTTTCGGCTATCTCAAACCTCACTAGCTAACACAGTGATCATCATGATTTGATCAAGTTGTCGTTTAGCTACGTGGTAGCTACGAGTTTGTTACCAATTAAAAAAATCTCTTCAAGAAAAAAACACATTAAGTACCTGAATTTCCCCTTTATCCTAGTCAAGGTCGTTAAAGGAAGATGTTGTTATGAATACCGCACTGTCTATCATACATGGGTGGTCACTTTTGCTTTTTATACCATGGTGACTTTAAAGAGGTATTAAGTTACTTATGGTTATAACCCCACCTAATCATTGGGATGGGTGCGAGTATTCATTTAACCGAATGATTCACTGAGTGAGTCATCATCCATAATAACTCAGCAAACCACAAGAAGTCTCTTTTTGTGTGTGTGTTTGTGTGTGAGTGCACGTTTGTATTATGACTTGCACTTCAACCGTACTGTGGTATGTGTGGTATTCAGGCACCTCCTGTCATGGCTTTCATCGCAGGCAATAATAATGAATCCTTTAGCCATGTTTCTTATTACGCTTTGTCACAGCAGACGAGGCTTGACTGAGATTCTTTATGACAACACTGTGCGAACAAACGCCATCTGGGTCATCTGGTAATCTTCAACTTTTGGCAGCCGTCAAGCCACTGACTTATATTTTTTAAAAAACCCAGACTTGGTTTCTTCCTCATAGCTTCTGGGTGAGAATGTTTCAGTGAACACCAATTTCACTTCACTTCTATCTGGACTTTGGAAGACTTCTCTATTGGTCCCATTTCCTCTGTATCTGCTGATCTGATGCTAATCCGTTCCATTCATCGTAATATTCATTAACTAGCGGTTGTATACAGGCTATTTTAATCATTAATAAATGGGAAATAAACACTCCAAAGAACTTAGCTAATGAGAACTGAAGGTTGCCATGTCAGTAAAAATCCCTTTTTGTGATCTCGTCTTATAAGAGATTTATCAAGGACACACACATATTCAGGTTCGTGTGTGTTTATAGGGTCCGGATGTGTGTACAATTTTGGTCACTCTATTTGTGACAGAAACAAACTAATAATAATAAATAAAATAAATAAAAATGAATGATTCTTTGATTGTTGTTTCAAAGTGAAAAAAACAAGACTTTTTCATTTTTTTATTGTCATTTATTTGTAAACAAAATAAATCTGTTTATCTGAAAACTTGCGATTGGGTTGATAGGGCTGTAAATTATCACGTAAAGACCACCAATACGCCTACGATTCTTAGCTAGTTTTAATAATGGCTTTGGAAACTTTGAAAAATTCTGACTCTTGTTTTATTTTACTTTGTTTAAAATTCTAATTTTTGAATTTACAAAATCAAAGAAGCAAAAGAAACACAAGCCACCTTTAAATTTTATAAATTCTGTGATTGACATTTAAAAAAAAAGTTTTTCATTTCTCCTGCCTGGATTTTAAACCAAGAACCATTCAAGTTTTATTTTTGAACTTTTGCTACTGACACAAAAAAAGGATGACCAAATAGTACTTAGCAAGAGCGTCATTATTCCATTTTCCTTCCTATAATCTCTAAAATGGCTTACGTATGGCCACCGTGTGACCTGAACTGATCAAAGGACAGAGCACTGATTGGTTAAACTTGAAAGGAAGTTGAGGTTAAAGCTAAACATTTTGTAAAATGGTTTGACCCTTGATTTAACAATGTAAGCCACATGCTAACAATAGTGAATAACATCCAAGAGTGTTCAAGAATTCATATTTACCCTAAAGTGTTTCCAGATTTCCCAAAACCCACACGGCTGGAAGGGGAGTTGTGTTTGGATAAGGATAACTGCATGACACAATATAGGGAAACATTCATGGGAAAATATCACCAGGCCACATAAACCTTAAATGATTTAATGTTTTTTTTAAAGCCTTGATATCTTACGCAACCAGACAAGCTCCTGCTAATGTTTTTGTGCCGGGATTATCCCTTTTACCACAACTTCAAAGGATCTCTTGAACTCTGTGCTAACATTCAAATGTGGATTAGCTAATCCTAGCAAAACAGGAAGTCAAGGATGTTGGCTAATCCAGTCAGAGATGAGTATATAAGATGCTAGCATAAAGCTAGCATCTTCCTGACAGCTCTGAAGGTCATTGTAAAAATTAATTGCTTGCCTCATTGGTTTTTTTCCCCCGAAAAAGGAACATGAAGCAAAAGCTTGACATAAAAACAGCTATTAAAGAGAGAGGAAGTTGTGGCGGCAGTGCTTGCTGTCATCTTCGTATAATGGATCAAATTAGCTGGGTTTTAGAGTCGATTGTGTTTCCTCTCACCTCAACAAGATACATTCAGTTTCAAACAGCTTAATTAAAGTTCACTCTCCGGCACTTATCCGAGGAAGTCCAGTCCTTCACGCGGAAACCATGGTGATGGCACACTGAGTCACTAATGAACTGAGTGATCCTGAGAACACCTAATATTGATTTGAGCAATTAGCTGGTACATTTATTACTAAACCAAACAAGGTACAGGTAATTACTTTAATAAGAAAGACTGCAGCGAGACGGAGGTGAGCTTTAATGAGGAGAGATGGCATTGTCGGGGGAAAGAGAACAAAACACACCGACTTGAGTAAAAGTACTGCTACTGTAATAATAATTCACTTAAAAATAGTGATCAAGGAAACTACTCAAGTATTTGCGTAATTACTTTACAAATTCCTTTTGTACACGTCTACATTTAATCCGAGAACATTCCATATCTGAAGAATATTTTTGAACAATTATGTTACTAACCAAGCGAGCTACGATGAAGTGAACACCGTCGCCATTATCAACATTGTTCACTTTTGTTAGCTAGCTACATAGTTAACTATCTTGCAAAGATGCCCCTTATACATTATCCTAGCATTACCCACAGACTGTAGCAGCACCATGTACATATACATACATATACAAAAGCACAATCGCTACTGAACATCGAAGTGAACTTCAAAGCTCTAGCTAGCTAGTCTAGCTCCCATAGCTAGCGAATGGCTTACCTGTACGTGTTTACGCAGCTGTGAAATGCCGATATCTCCACAGGTATTGGCTTGCATCACTTGTAGATCATTATCACACAGGTTCCTCTGAAGCATTTAAAACTGAAGATAAATTGCGTCAGGGATGTTTATCTGTCTTCACTGTCTCAGACATTGCTGCAAAGCATTTGGTGCCTGAATCGTGGACTTTCAGCAGGCTTTATTTTGTTTAGTTAGTTATTTAAAATTTGCACTTACTGTCTTTTGTGTAGTTTATATAGACTGTAGTTTGTTACTTTCCACTTCTGTATGTCCCTGGTAAGTTGTAGGGGGCCATTTTACCTACGACTGACCATGTCCCATTAGCTTAGCAATGACTATATAAGAACTTTCTTTTTTAGTTACAAAATTGCTTCGAGATTGGGTTTTCTGTACTAATAGCTAAGTAAGGTTGTTCTAAATTTAAATATGGAAACTTGGTAAGGTCAAATGAAATCTACAAACTTTGATATATTTGATATATTAGCAATCTGAATCTGGTAAGTGATGACAAAATGTGTTTCTACGCATTTGAACATTTGGCTCAGTTGAATCTGCGAAATTCCACAAGCATTCAAACTGCACTTAAGAAGAATAGCTACATACTAATACACACTGTATTCATATCCAAATCCTTAGAAAATAACTTGCCTATAGAGCTAACTCCACTTGTCGATAATGACACGAATCCTGTGCTGCACTCTGATTTTTGCCGAGTCAAAAAAAAAAAGAGGTGAATGACCCTTCCATGCTGACGCCTGGAGACAAAGAGATGCCGATTTAGCTGTTGATAAATGTGCAAAGTTGACATAAGTACTTGGGTTCATTTCGCCGTCTTCTTTCACCATGCCTCGGGGTCATCTGTGCGTTCTTTGCTTTTCCTCCAAGGGGTCACCAGAGATCACAACTTCCTTTCATTCATAACTCAAGATGAAAAGAGATCTGAAGTCAGAGAAAGGGTGAGAGAGGTTGACCAAGAACAAAGCTTGAATTCATCTGGAAACCACTGGAATCACATCGTTTGCCCTCAAAAAACACTAAAAACAACATCTAAGATCCAAGCTACATGCTTTAAAAATGAGTTCCTCAAGGGTTCTTTGGATGGTTAACAGTTCTAGTCTTCTAAGTGCGTTCTACTTGGAAACAATACCATCTGTTTATAGGTTCCCCTTGAGGGACAAACCAAAGAACACTGTCCTTTGCTCAGTAGAACTTTATTTTATCAAACCACACAGTCTTGTATCAAGAAGGAGATACCAAGGACAACCTTGGTATCCCAAGACAACATGGACACCATTAGACATATTTTTTTTCCACACTAAACCTCCAGAACTCCATCCATCCCCCATGCAACATGTGCTTCAGGAAACATCAAAGAAAAAGCTGTATTCCAGAGATCAGAGGAGTGGCGTGTTCCTCTGCCTCCTTCCTTCAGGTCCATTTTACTTCAACTCGCAGTTCAGCGTTTGAAGTTTCGGCACAGGTTGACCTCCAGTGTGCCCAGAGCTCAAAGAAGACGCTGAAGGATCTTACAGGCTTCTGCTGTGGAAGAGAGTGGAGAGGAAGGGTGAGCTCTAGGGTTCTCCAGGGAGAAAGAAGGATAGAAGGAAAGAGGGACACTTCAATGGAGGAGTCTTGGTCATCCAGGGGTAATGCGTTTGTCTACAGATTAATGTATCAGAAGTTATCCACAGGTATCAAATATCCAGGGAAAATGTGTGTCATATTGTTTCTATCCAATTACACAAATTTTAAAAATTGTGGCGTAGTTAACAAGGTACAGTTGATGTGGTGATGGTACTTAAGGCCTGATCGAGGCTACCGTCAACTATATTAATAACGTGAATAGGCGTAGAAAATAAAATATCATTGAGACAACATGGAGATGATTGAAATAACAAGCTAGAAATTGAGGAAATTTTACTTCATAAAACCAGACATGCCCTTCTTATTTTTATTATGCCCTTCTCGATATCCCTGAGCTCGGAGTGTAGCTAGCAATAGCTAGCAGTTTTTAAGCAGAAACTGGGAAAATGAACAATCCTGATCACCATACCAGCTCATAGCCAATTAATTCATGCTAATGAGGTTAAATATGGGCGAATCATATTGATCACTTTATTAACCTTTAATGAAAGTCATTATAGCGCAATTTCTGCATAAAACAACGTCAAGAGTGAGTTGTATTTTTTATTATGATAAACACCTGCAAATAAATATTTGGAACTTGCGTATGTAAAATATTTCTGGGAAGGTCCAAACCCGAAAACTCCCTCATTAGATACACATCTGGACTCATACATCAGAAAACGTACGCTATTAGCAAATAAAACGCTCCATCTAGCAACCAAGGAGTTTGTGTTTCTGGACAAATGTTTAAATGTTCTATGTAGAAACCGACAACATGTGGTTACCCTATCAAATATCTTGCTCCCTTTAAAGAAGCATCTATCGAAAGAAGTTTCTTGAGGAACTCGTTTTAAGACTGTATATTTTGAAAATTCCTCCGAAAATCGTAAGCGGTCCTCCAGTCGCCCCCTGAGGAACGCCACCAATAAGATCGTATAACAAGATTCGGATTGGCAACAGAGTTAGCAGCGTTCTGCTTCCTTCATATATCTTCCATGAACATTTTTCACAATCTTGACAGACTTAAGACGTGGCAGAAAGATGGAGAACCCACTTTATCGCCTTAATCCGAACCGCACCTCTCCCTCTGTCCACTTTCTGAAATGTGGCACTTTAATGATTAGGCCCTTCGGTTCTGGTGGCCGTAATCTGCCCTTAGTGATTGGAAAGCCATGTTAATGTCTCCTGCTTCAGCCTGGCTCCTAAAAAGAGTGCCTTGTAAAAGGGGGAGCAAGAAATATATAAAGAAGACATGAAATAAAAAAGGATATCCCTTCGGCAAATTGGCTGTCATTGGATTATCCGCCATAAAAGCGTGATTTGTTATAGAAGACCACTGCAATGTTTCTTTTCCTCTCTCTCTCTCTCTCTTTCTCTCTCTCTATGGGCAAACACACAACAAGTAGCACATCCTCAGGCAAAAAAACAGCCCATGTCCAGTTAATGAAAAAAAAAAAGGGGGATTAGCGTTAGCACTGCTAGTTCCTTTCATACAGAAAAATCACATAAATTTGAGTAATATGCATTTCAAAGTGCTATGCCCTGATATCATGTGCATGAATGAATGAATGAATTTTTAAAGAAAAAAAAAAACATGAATATTAATGAAATGTGGAAAAAATAAATCAATAAATTGAAAAATTATGTGGAAAAAAATGAACCATATGAATATAAATGAATCATGTTAAAATAAATGAGTCATGAGAATAGAAAATCACATGAAATAAAATTTCATGTGAAAATAAATGAATCATGTGAAAATAAATTAATTTGTAAATAAAATCACATGTGGAAAATAAATAGTTCATGTGAAAATAAATGAATTGTGTAAAAAAAAAAATCACATGAAAATGAATGAATTTGGTAAAAGAATCACATGAAATCATATGAATATAAATGAATCATGTGAATATAAATGAATCATATGAATATAAATGAATCATGTGAATATAAATGAATCATATGAATATAAATGAATCATGTGAAAAGTAAATGAATCATATGAATATAAATGAATCGTGTAAAAAGTAAATGAATCATATAAAAAGTAAATGAATCATATGAATATAAATGAATCATGTGAATATAAATGAATCATATGAATATAAATGAATCATGTAAAAAGTAAATGAATCATATGAATATAAATGAATCATGTAAAAAGTAAATGAATCATATGAATATAAAGGAATCATGTAAAAAGTAAATGAATCATATCAATATAAATGAATCGTGTAAAAAGTAAATGAATCATATGAATATAAATGAATCATGTGAAAAGTAAATGAATTATATGAATATAAATGAATCGTGTAAAAAGTAAATGAATCATATAAAAAGTAAATGAATCATATGAATATAAATGAATCGTGTAAAAAGTAAATGAATCATATAAAAAGTAAATGAATCATATGAATATAAAGGAATCATGTAAAAAGTAAATGAATTATATGAATATAAAGGAATCATGTAAAAAGTAAATGAATCATATGAATATAAATGAATCATGTAAAAAGTAAATCAATCATATGAATATAAATGAATCATGTGAAAAGTAAATGAATCATATGAATATAAATGAATCATGTGAAAAATAAATGAATCATATGAATATAAAGGAATCATGTAAAAAGTAAATGAATCATATGAATATAAATGAATCGTGTAAAAAGTAAATGAATCATATGAATATAAATGAATCATGTAAAAAGTAAATCAATCATATGAATATAAATGAATCATGTGAATATAAAGGAATCATGTAAAAAGTAAATGAATCATATGAATATAAATGAATCGTGTAAAAAGTAAATGAATCATATAAAAAGTAAATGAATCATATGAATATAAATGAATCATGTGAAAAGTAAATGAATCATATGAATATAAATGAATCATGTAAAAAGTAAATGAATCATATGAATATAAATGAATCATGTGAAAAGTAAATGAATCATATAAAAAGTAAATGAATCATATGAATATAAATGAATCATGTGAATATAAATGAATCATATGAATATAAATGAATCATGTAAAAAGTAAATGAATTATATGAATATAAAGGAATCATGTAAAAAGTAAATGAATCATATGAATATAAATGAATCATGTAAAAAGTAAATGAATCATATGAATATAAATGAATCATGTGAAAAGTAAATGAATCATATGAATATAAAGGAATCATGTAAAAAGTAAATGAATTATATGAATATAAAGGAATCATGTAAAAAGTAAATGAATCATATGAATATAAAGGAATCATGTAAAAAGTAAATGAATCATATGAATATAAATGAATCGTGTAAAAAGTAAATGAATCATATGAATATAAATGAATCATGTGAAAAGTAAATGAATTATATGAATATAAAGGAATCATGTAAAAAGTAAATGAATCATATGAATATAAATGAATCGTGTAAAAAGTAAATGAATCATATAAAAAGTAAATGAATCATATGAATATAAATGAATCAGTTGAAAAGTAAATGAATCATGTAAAAAGTAAATGAATCACATGAATATAAATGAATCATGTAAAAAGTAAATGAATCATGAAAAAAGTAAATGAATCATATGAATATAAATGAATCATGAACTAAAAAACTAAACAAGTGGAAAAAAAATCACATGTGAATTTCTTATTATTTTTCCTTCTTAGTATTATTATATTACAATCTCCGTGTCCCTCTTTTTTTTTCATCACCCCATCATCTTGCAATTGTTTTTCCTCCAAAAATGTCTCCTAGCATGCAATAATGCATCATTGTTGAATAATCAGCGGTGATGTGAAACAGGAATTAAATCAAAGCAGGGAGCAAAAATACGCTCGCCTTCAGCTCTATCACAGCCGACCACGCTCAAACAATGAGAGATAAAAGGAGCTCGGCTAATTGGCTTTGTTTGGAGCTCTTGGGAAAGAATTGCTTTTCTCTCTCTCTCTCTCTTTCTTTCTTTCATTGAAAGGTTCAGCAGTTTTTCATTTTCATTACCTCTCTGTCCAAACCGTGCCTTCGACCAAAAACAGCTCATTCTCATAAAAAACAACCAAAGACTGATATAATTAATGCATCTACCTTGAGCAAATGACAATCCTGAAATTATTGAAATAAATGAATAAATGTGAAAAAAAAAACACTTCAAAAATGTATTAATCATGAATCATCAACATCACCTGAAAATAATCGTGTGAAAATAAATGAATAACGTTCAAAAGAAACAAATGGGGAAATAAATGAATCATGAAAGAATCACATGTGAAATTAAATGAATCATTTGAAAGTAAATGAATCATGTTTAAAAAATGAATCACATGTGAAAAAGAATCACGTGTGAAAATAAATGAATCATTTGAAAATAAATGAATCATGTGAAAAAGAATCACGTGGAAAATAAATGAATCATTTGAAAATAAATGAATCATGTGAAAAAGAATCACGTGTGAAAGTAAATGAATCATGTGAAAAAGAATCACGTGTGAAAGTAAATGAATCATGTGAAAAAGAATCACGTGTGAAAAATAAATGAATCATTTGAAAATAAATTAATCGTGAAAAAGAATCACGTGGAAAATAAATAAATCATTTGAAAATAAATGAATCATGTGAAAAAGAATCACGTGGAAAATAAATGAATCATTTGAAAATAAATGAATCATGTTTAAAAAAAGAATCACATGTGAAAATAAATGAATCACGTGGAAAAGAATCACATGTGGAAAATAAATGAATCATTTGAAAATAAATGAATCATGTGAAAAAGAATCACATGTGGAAAATAAATGAATCATTTGAAAATAAATGAATCATGTGAAAAAGAATCACATGTGGAAAATAAATGAATCATTTGAAAATAAATGAATCATGTATAAAAGAATCTCATGTCAAAATAAATGAATCATGTTTAAAAAAAGAATCACATGCGAAATTAAATGAATCATTTGAAAAGAATCACGCGTGAAAATAAATGAATCACGTGGAAAAGAATCACATGTGGAAAATAAATGAATCATTTGAAAATAAATAAATCATTTGAAAAGAATCACATGTTAAAATACATGAATCATTTGAAAATAAATGAATCATGTTTTAAAAAATCACGTGAAAATTAATGAAACATTGCTCCTTTCCTCAAAGCTCAAATATTTCAATCAAACAGTACCAAAAAATACTTTTGTGCCAAAATAACAATAAATATCAGTGAAACACATGAAAAAAATCACAGTCTAATTCGGAGTCATTTAATAAATACAGCACTCTGTATGAAGGCTCATGCTAAATAATTCTCCGTCTGCATTTGGCTGCTGATCCGTCTCCTGATCAATAACCCGCTCTCTGAAAAGGCTCCAGCCTGGAAGACGTTTAACACGGTTATTCACCACGCAGCCTACTGTTGGAAAGCGCATGGAAATGTCAAGATCTTTAGCAGCCAAATGTCTCGGAAATGTCACCGTGTGGATTCTCTTAGCGATAAAAGGTTTTCAGAATTGTACACAAATTTCCAGATCATGTGACTTTCCATCAGCTAGGCTTATAGAGCAGCTAGTCATTTTGGGTGTAAATATCTGTAGAACCGTTAGCTTGTACACGTATATGTTGAATTCTCGATTCTCATTGGTTCGGAAATTGTTGATTCGTTTTCTATAACAGCAGCTCTGATCACAAGTTACGTTCATTCTAATACGTGATTGTTTTTATAGTAACAATTCGTTCGCTTCATTTGTATGAAACTTGTATAGTGACGTTTTCTGTAAGGAGATGTTTATTTCACGTTTATGGAAGGAGTCTCCAGTTTCAGTGCTTTGTAACAATAAAAGTTGTTTAACTTTATGAGAGAGGAAAAAGAAAGACTGGTGAAGGAACGACTGTTTATAGCTGCTATAACGTAAGTGAGAACAGGAACTAACTTGCTTCATGGACGTTCCACGACATTAAATGTAACTATAAATGGATAAAAAGTCATTTTAATGAATAAAATATAACAGCACAACATGGAGTAAGTGTTTTATGGGGTTTTTTGTTCTTTACAACAATACAATGCCATCCATTAAGTTGTTCATTGTTGTCTTAACGAATCAATCCTGTATGAACGTTACGCAGTATTCAGGTCATGGGGCATCATGGGAGGAGTTAATTATGAGAAATTTATCATTAGGAGAAATTAATGTGCGGCTTTTTTTGTGATATTTGTTCGCATTTCTTACCTTTTTTTTTAAATTGTTCAACCCTCCAAGTGCAACCGCAGTTGTTGTTGCAAAAGGTGGCACAATCTGTTACTACGTTTGGGGGAGGGGTGTCATTACTTTTTTACACATCGGCAGTTGGTGTCGGATTGACCTTTTTCCATCAATAAATTAATTTGATCATTTAAAAAACTGTATTTTGTGTTTACTCGGGTTGTCTTTGTTATATTAAAGGTAGTCTGAACATCTGAAACCGTGACAAATGTGCAAAAAAATAGAAGAAATCATGAAGGGGGCGAATACTTTTTCACGGCACTGAATACAGATGTTCTGTAATAATGTGTCACTGCTGCTCAGGTAGACAACGCCATCTATAGGCCACCTAGACATCCACTACATCTCCATATATAACATACAGGGAGAAAGGGATGGATGGAGGGAGGGAGGGAAGAAGGAAGGAAAGGAAAGGAAAGGATGGGTGGGAAGAAGAAAGAAAAGGAGGCAGAAGGAAACAGAGGCATAGTGAGAGAGGGGAAAGGAGAGAGAGAGAGAGACATGAAAGAAGGAGAAAAGTAAGATAGAATGTGAGATAAGCAGAAAAGAGAAAAAATTGAAAGGAGAAAAAGTAAAGGAGTATGAAAGAGGAGAAAGTAAGGAAGAGTAGTGAGGAAAGGAAAGGATGAAAGTTGGTTGGAGAGATAACGAGATAATGAAAAATAAAGATAGGAAAAAGGAGAAGAGGAAAGAAAGGTGGGAAGAAGAGAGAAGAGGAGACAGAGGGATTGTGTGTGTGTGTGTGAGAGAGAGTCGGAGGGAGAAAGGGAGACAAGGACTGAGAGAGACAGCCAGATAAACAGAAGGACAATGTATCTGTAGACGTTGTACCTGTACTGAACCTGTAGACGGTGTACCTGTAGACAGTGTACCTGTAGATAGTGTACCTGTAGACGGTGTACCTGTAGATGGTGTACCTGTAGACGGTGTACCTGTAGATAGTGTACCTGTAGATAGTGTACCTGTAGATGGTGTACCTGTAGACGGTGTACCTGTAGATAGTGTACCTGTAGACGGTGTACCTGTAGACAGTGTACCTGTAGATAGTGTACCTGTAGACGGTGTACCTGTAGATAGTGTACCTGTAGACAGTGTACCTGTAGATGGTGTACCTGTAGATAGTGTACCTGTAGATAGTGTACCTGTAGACAGTGTACCTGTAGACAGTGTACCTGTAGACAGTGTACATGTAGATAGTGTACCTGTAGACAGTGTACCTGTAGACGGTGTACATGTAGACAGTGTACTTGTAGACAGTGTACCTGTAGACAGTGTACTTGTAGACAGTGTACATGTAGATAGTGTACCTGTAGACGGTGTACCTGTAGACGGTGTACATGTAGATAGTGTACCTGTAGACAGTGTACCTGTAGATAGTGTACCTGTAGACAGTGTACCTGTAGATAGTGTACCTGTAGACGGTGTACATGTAGACGGTGTACATGTAGACGGTGTACATGTAGATAGTGTACCTGTAGACAGTGTACTTGTAGACAGTGTACCTGTAGACAGTGTACCTGTAGACAGTGTACCTGTAGACAGTGTACTTGTAGACGGTGTACATGTAGATAGTGTACCTGTAGACAGTGTACATGTACTGTACCTGTAGAGGGTGTACCTGTACTGTACCTGTAGACAGTGTACCTGTACTGTACCTGTAGAGGGTGTACCTGTACTGTACCTGTAGAGGGTGTACCTGTACTGTACCTGTAAAAGGTGTACCTGTACTGTACCTGTAGACAGTGTACCTGTACTGTACCTGTAGAGGGTGTACCTGTACTGTACCTGTAGACAGTGTACCTGTACTGTACCTGTAAAGGGTGTACCTGTACTGTACCTGTAGACAGTGTACATGTACTGTACCTGTAGAGGGTGTACCTGTACTGTACCTGTAGACAGTGTACCTGTACTGTACCTGTAAAGGGTGTACCTGTACTGTACCTGTAGACGGTGTACCTGTAGACAGTGTACCTGTAGACGGTGTACATGTAGACGGTGTACATGTAGACGGTGTACATGTAGATAGTGTACCTGTAGACAGTGTACTTGTAGACAGTGTACCTGTAGACAGTGTACTTGTAGACAGTGTACCTGTAGACAGTGTACCTGTAGACAGTGTACCTGTAGACAGTGTACTTGTAGACGGTGTACATGTAGATAGTGTACCTGTAGACAGTGTACATGTACTGTACCTGTAGAGGGTGTACCTGTACTGTACCTGTAGACAGTGTACCTGTACTGTACCTGTAGAGGGTGTACCTGTACTGTACCTGTAGAGGGTGTACCTGTACTGTACCTGTAAAAGGTGTACCTGTACTGTACCTGTAGACAGTGTACATGTACTGTACCTGTAGAGGGTGTACCTGTACTGTACCTGTAGACAGTGTACCTGTACTGTACCTGTAGAGGGTGTACCTGTACTGTACCTGTAGACGGTGTACCTGTACTGTACCTGTAGAGGGTGTACCTGTACTGTACCTGTAGAGGGTGTACCTGTGCTGTACCTGTAGAGGGTGTACCTGTACTGTACCTGTAGAGGGTGTACCTGTACTGTACCTGTAGACAGTGTACCTGTACTGTACCTGTAGAGGGTGTACCTGTGCTGTACCTGTAGAGGGTGTACCTGTGCTGTACCTGTAGAGGGTGTACCTGTACTGTACCTGTAGAGGGTGTACCTGTACTGTACCTGTAGACAGTGTACCTGTACTGTACCTGTAGAGGGTGTACCTGTACTGTACCTGTAGAGGGTGTACCTGTACTGTACCTGTAGACGGTGTACCTGTACTGTACCTGTAGACGGTGTACCTGTACTGTACCTGTAGAGGGTGTACCTGTACTGTACCTGTAGAGGGTGTACCTGTACTGTACCTGTAGACGGTGTACCTGTACTGTACCTGTAGAGGGTGTACCTGTGCTGTACCTGTAGAGGGTGTACCTGTACTGTACCTGTAGACAGTGTACCTGTACTGTACCTGTAGAGGGTGTACCTGTACTGTACCTGTAGACAGTGTACCTGTACTGTACCTGTAGACGGTGTACCTGTACTGTACCTGTAGACGGTGTACCTGTACTGTACCTGTAGAGGGTGTACCTGTACTGTACCTGTAGAGGGTGTACCTGTACTAGGTAATTAGGTTTTTATTCTGTTTCCTGATGTTAAATGGCTTCTCCTCTCAGATGAAGGTCTCATTGTCAGTGATCTGTCCTGCTGAACTTCAGTAATGAACTCTGGCTATGTGTGCGCTCTCCCTCTCCTCTCTCTCTCCATCTCTCTCTGCCTCTCTCCCTCTCCTCTCTCTCTCTCTGTCTCTCTCTCTCTCTCTCTCTCTCGCTCTGTCTCTCTCCCTCTCCTCTCTCTCTTGCTCTATCTTTCTCTCTGTCTCTCTCTCTCTGTCTCTGTCGCTCTCTCTCTCTCTCTCTCTCTCTCTCTCTCTGTCTCTCATTACTCCTCTCTTATTGATTTTACGTTATTGGCCTTCTTCATTAAGGGATCCATGTTTCATTATCATTTTTCATCGGACACAATGCCGTCCAGACGGAAAAATAAACCAATCCTCATTACGGTGGGGGTGGGGTGGGGGGTATAAAGGGGAGGGGGGTAAATGATTATACTGATTTACTCAACCTAAACACACACACACACACACACACTCACACACACACACACACTGTGCACAACAATTACACATTTAGTCAGTTAATTGAGCTCGTTGTGTTCGCCTGTTGCACTTCTCTGTTAACTCTGATTAGTTTGTTTTAGAGTGATTGCTCAGAAACAAACAGAACAATACATTCACACACACACACATACTCAGCAGTTGTGTATAAATATGATGTGTGAAGTCGTGTGTGTAACCTGCTCCCTGTACACTTCATTCAGATTTCATTTCGTAATAAAAATACAATGATATGCAGAAAATATTTTCAAAAGAGTTTTCAGCTTTAAAACAAAAAAAGTTACAAAAAAGCTCTCGTATTCCTCCTTTACAGAAAGAAAAATAAATACAGGAAAAAAGAAAGAAAGAAAGAAGAGAAAGTAAGAAAGAAATATGGTTGAAGAGATAAAAAGTGAAGATAAATAAATATAGGAAAAAGAAAGAAAAAAGAAAGAAAGAAAGAAAGAAAGAAAAGTACAACTAAAACAAGAAAGAAAGAAAGAAAGAAAGAAAAAGGAAGACAGAGAGAAAGTTAGTTTTTTTCTGTCTGAAGATGAAGGATGGTAAAAGATTGTTCTTTAATCTGTGTAGAGAAAAACGAGAGCTTTTTGTAATATTTATTGTAATATTTATCAATGAATGCGGATGAACACACACACACACACACACACACACTCCTAACCCCTCGTTCGTTTGTTCCTGTTGGTTTTCGGTTGTTGCTAAGTCAGAGAGCAGCGGTTTTCTGAAGTAAACAGCAGGATTGAAGGATTCGTGTGTGAGCTACTTTAACGCTCCTGCTGCAGTCTGGCTAACTCTCACCTCTGGCCTTGATTAGCGCGTGACGTTTCAGCGTTAGCAGGTGACAGCGTACGAATCGCTCTGCTAACAAGCTTTAGCGGAGAGCGCTGGCTCTCAGCGGGGGAGGAACGGCAGCCATTCGTCTCTGTCACATTAAGGTTCAGGAGAGAAAATAGTTGTTAAGCCTGGTGCTAGCTAATTCCAGGCTAATTAGCTGGGACTGTAATGTGGCTAATGGCTCACAATGCGCGACCGAAACGGCTAGCTTGGAGACGTAGGGTTATTTACCAGGACGTAGATAGTACTCTTGTTCTCCTTGCTTGTCCCTCCAGGAATCTGACAAACACATGTGCGTGTGTGTGTGTGTGTGTGTGTGTGTGGTCTGCTCCATAGGGACGCCGTGTGATGCATGTCTTTAATAACAGGCCATTAACGCTGTGCTGGTGTAACAGGCAGTCTGTTCTTTTCAGGCAATTTGCTGGAAACGAGGGCCAATGGTTCGTGAATCAGAGGTTTGATTTGTTCCCTCTCTCCATCTCTCTTTCCTTCTTTTCAACTCTTGTACGTCGTCGTTTCCATCCCCCCACCGCAATGTTTGCTGAGACTCTTTCTTCACTGCTGGCATCAGCTTTATTGCTCTCATTCTCTCAAGAACAACGTTTTCTGACCAGCACAGGGAATTCAATTCTCAGCAGGATGGCCTCAATTCCTTCCAGATCTGTTTATCTTCAAAAAAAAAAAACGCCAAACAGTTTTTGGAGCAATTCAACAATCATAGAAACGGAGGTTAAACAAAGTACATGTGGGAGAGCAGCAGGCACCGGATCACTCATCGGCCTCATAAAGCTGCCGATTCACGCTGTCCATAATAGATCCATTTGTCATGTGGGGCCGTGGAGAGCCTTTCGTGGGTTTTTTTTCCATTCTTGGTCTTTTTGCCTTTCCACACCGTGCCCCGACGGTGTCACGTTCAGCCACACGGATCAGGGCATCGGACGCCTGGGTAAATCAAGTTAATGACGCGAGATGGTGCAGACAGAACATGCGTATGGGAAATAACTCAGGAGATAACATGTGGACTGCAACGCGGAATGATAAACATGGACATAAGCCTAGAGAGAATGTGAAGAAAAAAAAAACCCGAGAAAACACCCCAGGCTGTGCGAAATGGACCGATCTTCAATAAACAGCTCCACACCAGAGCACAGCTGAAGCTCATTCCGCCTTTAAACGTTTTTATGACTATCACACCACAATGATAACATATCCATGTTAAGTAAGGAATAATACGCTTCGGGGTTGTGCGATTATAGGAAAACAATCATCCCGAGATTTCCTATAAAAGTACAACTCCAAGTGTTTTATTCCTCTCATATACATATGCCATACTTCTTCCGTGTTTATAGTTTTTTACTATCTTAAAGTTAATAAGACAAAAAAAACGTAGCTTGTCACGTTAAGTGTAAAAACTCCCCTGTCCTGAAGACTTTCCTACTGGGGAAAACCTACCAATTATTACAAATCTCCGACACTGAAACTGGAGACTCCTTCCACAAATGTTAAATAAAAACTATCTTACAGAAACTTCACCATAACAATAGCTATGTTAGATGTTACTATAGAAACAATAACGTAATAGAATGAGCACGTTAATATAAATTCGCAGTCGGAATCACTGTCAGAGCTGCTGTACCAGAAAACGAATCAACACCTTCTGACCAATCAGAATCGATGATTCGACAACGCTGTAGTATAATAAAGGTAATGTTACGACATCGGTACAATTCAACTTAAATTCTACGTAATCTTCTCCATAAATGATCAAATTAGCAGATATTTTGAACTTAAGCTACAAACCTAAACTAAAATTTGCGAAGGTCCAGCTATGTAAAATTTCTTGGTTATAAAGCTCCGGATAAGCGACTAACATGAATAAATAGCAATGACAGCTACCATTTAATGCGTAAACATTAACAATTAGTTCATGGATACAAATGACGATTTGAGTGGTTTTGTTTCGTAGCTGCACTTCATGTTTTGTCTAGAGCCACAAACTCTGAAACATTGCCTTTAAACATTGTTTTTATCCTGAACTTTTTTTAAACAAACAAACCAGTTCACTAATTAGACAAGAGACGGTAAAGAAAATGGAAAATCTACTAAGTCTGCCTTAGATTTTTAACTTCATGTCTGTAGCTAAACCTGTAGCTAAACCTCAGGCTTTATGATATAACGTCACTATATGATACCAAAACGATTTTGATTCAAAAGGCAGCGATTCGAAATTTGACGAAATACAGCTGATTCTGCTACGATACGATATAATATGCAACGATTTAGTATGAATGATGATGACATAGCAAGGAATTATTTTAAAAGTATCAGAGTTATGTGCAAATCACCTTCCTAGCTGATAATAATCGCTTCATTTCAGTCGTTGCCTTTAAAATCGTCGGATCGTTACACCTCTTGTAGCTAGTCTCTTGTCTCATGAGATGCCTTTAGCTAAATAATTTACATAAATGCATATGATTGGATGAACAGGAGATGATCTGGTTCATGTTTAGAAGACTAGAATGGATGATCTGATCAATTATCAGCTTTTCTCTCAGAGGAGTTGGTCAAAACCTGATTGTTAGCTATTGGGAATGAAAATCTCTTCCGCCCCCTAGTGGTGGGGAGCTACCATCGCTTTTTCTTTTAGCAATCCACACTTCGAGCAGCTGGTATTTGTCAGCAGGTACCGGCTTCCTGCCGTCCCCAGCAGATGGCCTGTACTTTCTGGCACTGCAGACGCCGCCAGTTCTGTTTAAAATCCCCCCTAAAAAACAGACACACACACACATGAGATCTCCCTCCAGGCCAAATTAGAGCCCATTAACTAAGTTACTCACAGACTAGCAGAAAAGCAAACGACGTGTGTCTCCAGCTGATCCGAGACCTGCCAGAGTTCCTCTTTTGTCTCAGCGTTCATACGAGACAACAGACCACCTGCCTGATCCGGATTGTAATAGCGATAGATCCTATAGACTTTCCTTTCTGAGGACGTATAAAGAGACAGGATAATGTATGGGCCTCCGACTGCGTGCCCTCGATATCAACCGGTGTGTGTGTGTGTGTGTGTGTGTCCCAGGAGGTGCAGAAAGAAATTGAGCATTTATGCAATAAATAGGAAAATATCTCACTGATTTATTGCAGCTTTAATTAACAGCTGTTGACGGGACTTCAGTCCGGAGAGAGATCCTCCGTACCACCTCTTTCGTTCGTCTGGGAATGAAGATTAATCGCTTTTTTTTAATCCCCACTGCAGTGTTCAGTCACAGACACGACATGATATAATATTTCTCATGTCATTACGGCTCCAGAGATTCTAAGAGCAAACCATTTGAGGTGTTTTTTGTTTTTTTTTTTTTGGATAAGGTTTCTTTGCTGCATTTTGCACTTAAATGATAAACAGGGTTGAATTTATTTGCACAGAATTAGCTAGCATCTGTGCTAATGCTACGACGACATTAATGAGAGTCACATGATTTAGTTAAGATAATTATGAAATGTCCTCATAAGTGAGTATCACTGAAAACAAAGAAAAAGAGAATTGAGAGAATGCACTTTTCTTCTTCTCGGGATCGTTAGGAAATTTGGATGACGGAACTTCCTTTGTGAGTTGTGGAATAGTCCAAATATTTCGTAGGGGTGAATGTGTTCAGGACTAAAAAGGACATTTTTCATAATCTGTAATAGACAACTAGCAGAAAAAGATGTTTCAAACATGAGATAATATGACTTTTCGACGTGATTTTAATGATTTCATGGTGAAGTTTAGTTATTGTGGGCGGGGACAGAAAAAAAATTCTGTGCCATAGATTTCATAGGTTTTTATTAATGTTTTAAGTGATTTATTTGAAAAATTTATCATGAAACATTCAGGTTGTTAGATGTAAGTCTAACATTTTGGCTATTAGCTGTGGCTAAAAGTGAGCTAGCATCTTTATTAGTGCGTGAAGTATTGTACTAGTATTCCAGTTATATAACAATTCGCATTTACTTTACTCGTACTGTATCCTGTTTTGTTCAATTTTGTCGAGTGTTTCAAGGGTTAAGGGTCAAGTGTTTCAGAAATCTAGCTCTAGCTAACGCATGGTACAGCTTTACCTCTAGTTATTATTCTGAAGCAGCGCTGTGAGGGTTTATCTCCGTTTAAGGATTGTACGTCATGTTTGATTTGCTTGAGTAATATCTAATCGCTACTCCTCTCCATAATTTTCGTGGCTTTGTCCTGTATGTATCGACTGGACTAATGGGCTAATCAGCTAACTGGATAATTGGATAATAGTTTTGTCATAATTACAGACGGCAAACATTACATTACAGAAAATAAGCGAGGAAATCTAATGAGTGTCAGACTTCAGTTCGTCTCAGGGGGGTTATACAGCGGAGAAGCTGAAACTATCCCCCCCATAAACCCCCCTCCATACACCCCCTCCACGCCCACCACCGTGATCCCAGTTGCCACGGTTGACCGTAAATCCCCCGCCTCCGAGCCAATCGTAACCAGTAACAAGATTTGAAATGAAAGTTGAGTTCTTTGGTACTAAGCCTCGATCAATGTGAAATGCATTTGAAAAAGGTGCACGAACATTAATTCAAGTGGTTATTGTGTTGTCATGATCGTTCCGGTCAATTTCTTCTGCTTGGGCTTTGACATTGTGATGAATATAAACAGAAGAGATATTTCTAGAACACTCATATTAAACCACTAACGTTTTTTTTTAGCATTTCAAGGACACCATAGAGAGCACAGATGAGATCGGATTGTATTATAAAGCTTGAATTGAAGGTGTGTTAGAGAGACAGATACGATTCTGGGTATAAAATCTGTCATGATCGGAACATAACAATTAAAAAACACCAAAGTACATATCAACATGGTAGATTATTTAGGCCACTTGTTAAGGAGGTAACATGAAGTCCTTAAGGGACGACGCAATCCCTGACCAATGCTGATATCGTAGCTAGTTTAGAATTCTTACTATTATTATTACTTACTGTTCTTAATATTACTTCTTAATATTCTTCATTCACACTAGCGAGCGTAGCCAAAATGTGTAGCTTACAGTACACAATTTACGAAAAAAATTAATTAGTTTAAAATGTATCGAAAATGGATTCCAATGTTTTAATAAAGTAAGAAAAAAAGTAGCTACATAGCTACATACACTCACCAGAGGTACCACCATATGCCTATAGATAGATAGATAGATAAATATAGATTTAGATATATATTCTTCTAACTAGAGTACTAACGCACTAATCAGTGTGAAAATTGGTTGTTTGATTTAGATAGCTATTAGCAAAATATAATTAATCTAATTATATGTAATCTAACTATACTAGCTACAAACATTCTCCAGAGGAACCAGCGATCTCTGCTACTTCCTCCCAAGCTCTGGTTTTCTTCGGTTTGTCTCTGAACACGTTGTATATGTTAGGATAAGATGAAATCATGGTTATTCTTCTTTTTTTTTTCCCCGAGTCAAACAGTAAAGGGGAACTAACTGCAGGTGAGAGCTAAATTTGGGAGTCGCGAATGGAAAAAACTTCGGCCCACACTACTCGCCATACGATTGGTACGAGGAATCATTCGAGCCAATCGTTCAAATTTGAAATTTCAAATTACCTCGACAGTTTTATTATAGATTAAAGACCACTGTTGTGACATTTGTGATTGTGGATTCATACATTTTTGTGTGAAATAACTTATTTTAGCAGCAGCTAAACCAGCAAATCTAAATATTTTGAAGTTCTGAGCATTTCAGCGTTTTCAAACGTAATTAGAAAAAGGTGATTTTAAACTTTTGGGGTTTAATCCAGAATATTAGGAGTTCTTTGCCTTGTCCCTCAACAGACTGCTACTCAATTTCCCATTTAAAACAAATGCACAAACCCAAATTGCTCAGCTCTACATCATTTTTAGCTGAAGTACAAACTGATAAATTTGCTTTAATGTTGCATGAATCTACATTTTAAAGATTTGGCCCAAATAAAACCACTCTAGTGTGCAAACTTATTATCTCATGACAGTTTACCTTCTTGTCTGTTGGTAAAAATGGGGAAAATTCACCAGATATTCAGCCAGCAGTGTGGCAGGAAGTGGGCTTTATCGCTGTGCTGCTGAGCTTTATGGTCCGTGCCTTACATTTGGTAAAATAGCTTGCGTCAGTGGACACGTCCTCTATGATGAATAGCTATAATTAGAGATCATAAACAGCGCTGAATTTTATTATTATGAAACTGGATGGCAAAATGCAGCATGCTGAAAAAAGCTAAAACATCTTTATCGTGCTAAAATCGAAACAATTCTTCATCAATTCTACATTCATGAAAAAAAATCCAAATTTAAGCACAGTTGAATCAGAATCAGCTGCATGAACGCAAGCTCCTGTCCACTAATTCTTTATTTACATGTCTTACACATACGACACGCCCCAATATACCCTCATATGCATCTAATTTGCATAAAACACGCCCTTTTTATGGAAAGTATGTGATAGCGAGCCAAAAAAAGGATAGAAGTTAATTTACCTGAAGCTGAATTAAAGGTGATTGTGTCCAAGGTTCCTTTATTCTCATGTCATGTGATTTTTTGTTTACATTGCTATGTGTCTTCGTTTCTGTTTGTCCTGTTATTAGTTTGTTTTCCTAATGTGTTCACCTATTACATGTTTAGTTCCTAGGCCTTGTTTTCCAATTTCCCAGTCTTTCTGTTTTTTTTTCTTTGTTTGTTTGTTTTTTTTTTCAATTCTGATCATGCATTGCTCTTGTGTGACATTCTCTGACCTCAGCTATAGACTTTAATCTTTGGTTTTTAGACTTAATTTTTCTTTTTAGATAATAAAATTACATGAGTTTACACACTTCGCTACATATATTACATACAGTTACACCAAAGATTAAACTGATAAATAAGTAAACTGTCGATGGAATTTGCAAACGTTCGTTTTACAATCAGATATGACCGTACGCAACATTGATAAATTTGTTTTTAGGAGAAATTTAATATTTGATTTAAAGTTGTACCTCTCCAAGGCGATTAGTCTAATTGTGCATGCCTCTCCAAGGTACAACTTTTGGCGAACCATACATGCTAGTTTAGCAGGTTGGTGTAAAATGAGACTTTTATTTTTCAGAAGAAATTATACTCGTTTTTCATTTTTAAAACTATTTACCAATGTAATTGTGCATGCCTGTGTGCCATTGTTGTATTTTGTTGTATTTTGATCCTTCAAATTAGTCATTTCACACACTGAGGTCTGTAAATGATGTATTCCACATTTTCATTTGAACTAAAATTGAGCTGTTATTAGTTTTGGCTAATCGCCTCACCTTGTCATCTGGCTCATTTAAAATCCAGAAAGCACCGTCATCCACAATTATGCGAGCGCATGAGCTCATTGTGTACTTTAACATGATTTTTTGTAGCGTAGCTCAGAGGACCGTCTCAGTCTGGCAGTGCAAGCTGTGAAAGCATTGAACTGTGACAAAACTAACATGCTAGACGTCAGTCAAATATGTTGCAGCGCTAAAGAAGGAACTGTGCAAATAAAACGGTCCTGCATTCAAGTCAATTGCATACTTGTTTTTTTTTCTTACAAGACATTAACATGCCTTAAAGGCTAGAGACTGCTCCAAAACTATTGGCCCATGTACTTAAATGGAAACGACTTTTAGTTTTATTGTGCGTTTTTATTGAAAGATATCTCTGGCCTTGTTTCTGTAGTCATTCCACAACATGTAACTATGTAACTATAAATGGATAAAAAAAAGGACAACATGCACATGGTTCAGCCACTCTTTTCTTCAGTACACTTGTGAAATTTAATAATGTAAGATTTCGGTTTTACGTCTTAACTTTCACCTGAGGTTCATTGTTTTTTCCAGTTCCGTAATATAGAATACCCTGGAATACTCTCTTATTTTAATGTACGTTTTTTTTTTTTGTTTTTTTTACAGCAAAACAACTTTAAATATTTTTTACTTTATCTACAATTTGAGATGATGTTCCAAAACATCTGGTAGCGTCGTTCATAGATTATAAATGTCGCAACATTTATACAGGATACTGGCTACAGATGCAAATTCCGTACAATGTCATAGTTAGTACTGAAAAGTAAAAGCACTGAAATGGAGGCTTTTGCGTCTTTAAAGATCGTGAACATTTGCTTTTGTATGTTCAACATTCTTCCAAACTAGAGAACTAGATTTCAGCAGTATCACATGACAAAGGCTCAAACAATGACTCTTGTTTTCATTCGACCGCAGAAGACGACCTCTTCGATTTGGCCGAGGAAATTAGACAGAAGCCACGGGAAGACAAAAGGCCTTCTGTCTCGGACGGAGACGAGCCCTCTGTCCTAACGAACTGCTTTAATTGAGATCCGAGTCAACAAAAAGGGGAGGTTGATAATGGAGGGAGCAATTTAATTACCCTCCTCTTACAGGCCCTACTTCCAGACACTCAGGAAACAATTAAGTCCCTCTTAGCGTGCCTAATGGCCCCGAGTCCAGCTTATTCGGCCTTATTCTATTAATAACCCATAAACGATGAGGAATCTTCGGCCACCGAAGGCATGACATCAAGAACCATTTAGGAAATGGTGCAGCTAATTTTTTTTTTTTGCTCAGTGATGGCCAAACAAAGGCAGTGATGAAGTCGAAGTGACTTCCTAGCATATCTTCGATCGGTTTGTGAGTACCAAAAAATATACTGAGACTGAAATATGCAACATGAACAGGATCTAATCTTGTATTTAACATTACAAAAATTCATAAATTAGCATTAGCAAGACTCATATGGTTAGTGAGATGTTAGCGCTACAAGTCATAGCTTTAAATGAATTCTTTCATATTAGAGCCAAAGATTCATTTCAGATGTTTGTTGATCTTTGCTTCTATGAGTTCTACGCTGTCAAGTTAGCTTCATATGTCACTTCCTTATTAAAAAACCCAAACGCTCTGGCGTTGCAGTGAAAACGAGGTGTAAACGAGCTGCCTCATTCCTGCGAGACATTTCCTCCGGTCTGCTTCCTGTGTGAACAGGAAATGAGCACGACTGAAAAATGACCTATAAACCTCTCGAAACAGCAGAACACCTCAGGGGCCAATTTCGCTAACGTCGTCGGATCTGACATCGCCAACTAAACCAGATTTTGGGGAGTGAAAACAGATGCTGTTGTTTTTTTTTTTTATTTTATTTTGTTCCTGATTTTGTCATTTATAGAGGCCAGGTCAGAAAAAAGTCCCACATCACTTAGCACTTATGCTAGCATCAATTACTAGACCATTTACTATCATGCTCTTTACTTAATATTTAAATCACGTCATATTGCTGAAATGATTATATTACCGAACTACAAAGATAGAACCAATATTTCTATAAAACGCTAGTTTAATGAAAAAATTAGAGCAAATCTTTAAAAAAATAATCATTTACTAATTAATCTACATCCAGTAAGCGTCAGTTCTGTGGCTGTTGATGAGAAATGACAGGAAGGCTACGGTAACTCAAATAATCACTCTTTACATCCGTGGTGAGCAGAAAAGCATCTCAGAATGCACAATACGTCAAATCTCGAGGCTAAAACAGGCACCGAAGCTGGACGGCGGAAGATTGGAAAAAGACTAGGTTTTTTTTATTCTTAAACATAATTATAATAATAATTTGTAGCCATGAGACACTAAAGTCGTAGCCACGGATTGTGTATCTTGAGCCGTGGGACGTTATACTTAAACCTTTCAGGCATAAATTGTTATAGGCGTATGCAGTTTTTTTTTTTTTTTTTTTATCTTTTTTATTAGTTAAAAATCACATGATATTTGAATTTTGGTTTTGTCTAAACATCTAAACATCACTTAGATTAAAAAAGTTTACGTGTAGGTTAAAAAAAAAAGGATTAAGGATAAAAACAAAACATTATACCTGAAAAAAAATTAGAATAATAATTTAAATAAATCTTTCAATGTCTTTGTAAAAAAAAAAAAATTACCATTTAGGTATAAAATATTTGTTTTGAAGAGCAAATTATAGAAATGATTACAATTTTATTACTGTTAAAGAAATATTATCGCTCTGTTATAGCAATATTTCTGAGGATTTTTTTTTTTCTTTATCAAAGGTGTTCTGTGGAGTTTGGCACTTTTTAAAAAAAATGATTTATTTATTTTAGGATTTACATTTTTAATTTTGAAAAAGTAAATCAGATATCAGAATAATTATTTATGTTAGAAATAAATAAAGCTTTATATCTTTAAATTTACCGTTCATGAGTGTGGATGCTATGCGTGAACGTGTTTTTAAAAAAAGCTTTTATTTTTAAACATTTTTAAATATCGCATTCTTAACCTACAAGCTTGATAATTTTGATAATTGAAGAATATTGGTTATTGATTTATCATATCATTACTGATACAAAATATAATACTAGTCTCCTGAATTTCCTCTCAGCATTATCATCCAAAATAAATAAATAGTGATCACATAACCCATCTGGAACATCCCGCTTTTCTTTGGCGAGGTCCGGCTTTCCGGGGTCTTCCTGTGGAATATTTACGGGAGAAACGTTTTCCTGTTTGAATGAAGCCACGTAATTAACGCAGTTCCTGATTTTGTCTGATGTGCAAACAGGATTTTCTGCGCAGGCACCTTTCTAACCTCTGGCCTTATCTCTTTCAGCCATGACAAGTCGCTTTATCTCTACTCATCTCTCTCTCTCTCTCACACACACACACACACACACACACATGTATACACTCTGTCTGACTAGGGCTGGGTGGTAATATATGATATGTAAAGAATAAAACACAGTGTCATGCTGTTAAAGGAAAATAATCAACGACGGCGTGGTGTGATGAAGCGGAGTCACTGTTACCATCCTGAAGTTGATTATTTTCCAATAACAGCGTGTCCTGAAGTGTTTTATTCCTTTTATACTGCTGTAATTTGTCCAATTTTTTTCGATTTTTAAATCCACTTTTGGTCTTGTTTGTTATTTTTATAGACTTTTAACACTTTATTAGCATTTTGTGATCTTTAAACACTAGTCACATGACTCAAACTCAACTTTCGACTCGATTCGACTTAATCAAAGAAGACTTTTGCGACTCGACTTGGACTTTGACATCATCATGACTCGTGACTTCGCTCCGACTCGAGCCCTTTCACTTGGAAAGACTTGAAACAGTCTCAAAACCAAGAAATGATTTTGTCTTCACGTCATCCATGTTCTTCGCAGGTATCTCGCTGTATCAGACGAAACGAGACAGAAAACCGAGGAACCGGTTGGGGCTGATGTGAATGACAAGACTTTTTTTTTTTTTTTTTTAAATACTGTTTCTGTTTCACTGCTTGAATTTTTTTCTTTACTTTCAAGCAAATTCCAACGCAAAGGCACGTTTAGATGGATTACACGTCTCTCAGATACTCATATATTTATTTCCCTTGAGTTATAGCCTAAAGTTTGTCCAAAAAGTGATGAACACCAGTTTTAACGAAGTCTGAATGACTTGCGTAAATGTACTATACTAATTATTATTAGTATACTATTATTAACCTTGCCTTAAATTTGGTTAAAAAATAAAATAAAATAAAACACTATATTGGAAAGGTTATCTAATGTTTTCACCCTGCTGTTTGTTTGTGTGTGTGTGTGTGATTCTATGATTGAGGTGCAATTTAACTCTTGTAACTCCTAAAAAATTTTTTACTCTGAATGTAAGAAAAAGAATGCAATCTCAGGCAACAAGTGCATCTCACGTTTCCAGGCTTCCTCTGCCGCCATTTTGTTGTTTTTGCACAGAGTAATGGCGCCCTCTAGTGTTCGGCTTAAACCCCGGCTGAACTGAAACTATTAACTAATAATGCGCTTTTATACTTAATTATTTGTGTCTATCCCTAATATAGGACTAAAATAACAATATTAAGGATGCAAAATAACACAATATGTAATCATTTTTTTGCTTTCAGGAAAGAAATTTCCAGAGAATAACAAAAATACAGACTGGAAAGCTGTACGCGAGCGCTAGGGGGCGATGTAGGTTTTGAATAGTCATGCCATTACGTCACAGCGACGCCGGAAATGGATGTTAATTTCCGGAAATTTCATCTAGACGAACTTTTTTTTTTTAATTAATTTTTTATTTCTAATTCGAAATTGTGTGTTTTTGTTTAGCGTGTTTGAAAACCACGCGTCCCGTTAAAAAAAACAAAAAACAATAACAATTAAACGTCCGCTTTACGCTAGCTAGCGTTAGCCTTTTAGCAACCACGCTAACGAGCAGGCTACGTCCTATAATATTTTATTTTACTAAATAGTGCGTCAGAATAGTGCGCTATTATAGGTTCTTGAACATTTATGACACTATTTAGTGTACTACTACGCTGTAGTACTATTTGGAACACAGCTCTTGGAAAGGGAGAGAGGGGGTGTGGTGAGGAAACCCAGATAAAAAAAATAACAGAATACCCGGATGTGACAGAAGGCTCTGATTTGTCCAGACGTCCTTAACGTTACTATGGGATATGTAGTTCGTAGAAATGGACTACAAAATGAATTAAAAGGTCTGTATAGTTATATTTTACACAAAATGTCGGATTTTGGTGTATAAAGCACATCCATAGAAGACGAAGGATAATCCAGGAGTAGTTATGAATTATATGAATTTGAAAATAGCAGAGAATAAACATTAAAGGTGCACGTCCGACTAGGATTGTTTACTTCCGGTATCTTTGGTTAAACGGAGTGGGCGGGCGCGCGAGATGTCATAGAGTTGGTGCGTGTAGCTGCGAGAAGCACAAGGACGGAGAAAAGGTGCAGAGGAAATGTTTCTCTTTATTGCCCAGCTGTAGTTCAACTGATATCGACGACATTTTGTTTTAAAAGGAGTGAATTTCTGCGCGTTATAGAAGGTGAGTTTGTCAATGTCACAGCACAACTTATGCGTTAATAAATTCTGAATTCTGATTGGTCAGGAGGTGTTGCTATGACAGTAGTTCCGGCTGTGCGGCAAATCACAACTACATATCAGTGCGCTCTTTCTAATTCCTTATCATTTCTATAGCAACCACTTACACAGGGGTTTATTATTAGTATTTGTTGATTATCTACATCATTTAAGTGACAGTAGCTCCGCTTCATGTGTCGTTATTTAGCAGAGAAAAATGTGGAAGTTTTTTCAAAGACGATGTGTAACGTATATGGAAGGAGTCTCCAGTGTCAGCGATTTGTAACAGTCGAGTTTGTGACATGACAAGCCGTTTTTTTTTCTTCAAGAGAACGATTCTGGTGAGGGAGCGACTGTTTATAGCTGCTATAACGTAAGTGAGAACAGGAACTAGCTTGTTTCGTGGAAGTTCCATGACATTAAAAGTTAAAATAAACAGATAAAAGGTATGACGTCATTAAAGAATTGTAATAATGATTGTCAAATTGCTGTGGTGTAAGAGGAATAAAACACTTGGAGACGTGCTGTAATTGGAAAATAATCTCCTTGTCGTCTCGTCTCAGGGTTTTGTGGGGAAAATGGTGGAACTCAGGAGCTACTGCGAGCAGGGCGTGTCTCTGCAGCGAGTGTGGACCGATGGTGGCTTCACGCCCTGCTTCTTCTTCACCCTCGTCCCCTCCGTCCTCGGGACGCTCGCCGTCCTCCTCGGCACCCTCCACTGCGTGTGCTACGCTCGCTACGGCACCAACATGGAGCCCCGATTCGTGCCGCGATCCCGCCTTTACACGCTACAGCTGGCTCTCTCGGTTCTGCTCGGCCTCCAGGCGCTGGTCTGGATGGTGTTCCGGGTGGTACGGGACACGCCGGTGCCCGGGTACGTGGTGGTCTGTGGCTGTCTCTATGCCCTGGCGTGGGCGTGGGCGACGGCGCTGCTGAGAGTGGAGAGGAAGAGGGTTCTCCTGAGGGACAGGACGAGAGGACACAGTGCCGTGCTGCTGCTGTACTGGACGACGGCGTTTGTCGCTGAGAACCTGGCGTTCGTGTCGTGGGAGAGCCCGAGTTGGTGGTGGGGGTTCGAGAAGCCCGAGCAGCTGGTGAGTACTGCAGAAACATTGTGACAGAGGTTCTTAATATTTTCATTTGGGTTCTATCCTCAAGAGTTTGTCGGATGGTTAAGGGTTCTTGCTTCCTAAATGGATTCTCTTTCTTGAAAGATTATATCTAGAAAGCTAGTACCTTTAATCCTTAAGCTCCTGAGAAAGATCTGAACATCTTAGGGTTCTGTCTTCAAGGGTTTGTTGGATGGTTAAAGGTTCTAGCTTCTTAAACAGGTTCTACTTAGAATTTCTACCTTCTTCTCTTTAGGAAGCTAGAACCCGTAAGCTGCTGAGAAAGATCTGAACATCTTCACTAGGGTTCTGTCTTCAAGGGTTGGTTGGATGGATAAAAGGGTCTAGGTTCTTAAATGGGTTCTACTTGAAATTTCCACTTTCTTCTCTTTGGGCAGCTAGAACCCTTAAGATCTGAACATCTTCACTTGGGTTCTGTCCTCAAGGGTTTGCTGGTTTTTAATTGTAGGTTTTTATATTGGATATTTAGGAGTTCCCTCAAGAGCAAAGAACCAGAGAACCATTTGGGTTCTAGGGAGAACGTTATGTTCCATTCAGCCCCGTTGAAGATACTCAGCTCTTTCTCAGCAGCTTAAGGGTTCAAGCTTCAGAAACGAGATCTTTTATCACTGAGAAGATTCCAAGTAGAACTGATCGTATTAAAAAAACATTAATGATTAATTTTTATATGTAATAATAATAACAATAACAATAATAACAATAATAATAATTTTTATGTGGTTATTTTATTAGTTACAAACTGAATCGTTTTGCAGCCAGGGAAACTTTTAACTGAAATAAACTTGACAGACAAATTGGCTGAAGATTAATTTTTTCGCACAGCAGGTTGGATAATAAATGTATTTATTTGATTCGCTTATCATTAGTAAGTAAAAAAAAAAAGCACAGTGCTCTGATTCAGGAAAAAACAAGGAAGATAGCTGAGTCACTCTGCATTAAGGACAACATTTGACACGCGAGTCAAATGGCATTCTGACTCATGACTCACAATCAGCTGAGCAGCGATGACTCGGCACTTCTCCACTTACTTACTAACAAGCCGGTAACGTGCAGTAACCAGCGGAAAGGCTCCTTTTAGCCACGCCCACATGTTTGGCAGGAAACACGTCTTCTCGGTGAGGCCACGCCCACTGACTCAGCAGTTTACAGCTAGTTGTGGTGACATGGCTAGCTTTGATTGAAACACCTAAACAGGATGACTTTGCAAAATTGAAACTGAAACGTAGATTATTGAGATTAATAGAGTACAACATTGATTCTGATTTATTGCCATTTTCTGTTTAGGCTTTAAAAAAAACACTTAAAGCTAAATTTCTAAATTTATACATTTTGCGAACTTTTTATCCAAAGTGACATACGAGAAAAATAAATCGCACACTAACCTTTATAGCAACTCTTGGTTTGTCTTTAATAGCTGATTTCGCTAATATAAATTGCCATTTGGGGTAAATTTGTGCTAATTCTTTAAAATGTGAACTTCACGAAGTCTTTCCTTAAATCAGATCATTAGCTGGTGAAAAAAAAGCAGCGTTTATCTGATTCGAGATAAAGAGGACGCTGTTTGTTTTTTTTTGTTTTTTTTTTTCCAGAGAACAGAGTGTGGTATGAATTAAAGTTTGAACGTGTTGTTCGAGACATCAAATCGAGAGCCTCATTTCGAGCGATACGATGTGATACGGCGTATCGTTGCACCCCTAGACGCAATTTATTATTCAAAGATTATTTTTAACGGTTTCAGATCACTTTGTCGCTAATACAAAACGTGAAAATTAAAAAAATAAATAAACAATGAGAAAGGCAACAGATGTACGACACAAATAAATAAGAATCTCAAATGTGAATGTTAAAACCACTTATAGTCTTCGTACAAGTAACTGTAGGAGTGTGTTGCTGTTTGTAGTGAGAGAGGAGTGTGTGTGTGTGTGTGTGTGTGTGTGTGTGTGTAGGTGGAATTTGCGTTCTGGCTGTTTCGCTATATCTCCTCTGGGATGCTGTTCTTCATCGGCCTCAAAGCTCCAGGACTGCCGCGAAGACCCTACACACTCCTTATTAACGAGGACGAGCGTGATGTGGAAAGTGGCGGACAGGTGTGTGTATGTGAGTGTGTGTGAGTGAGTGTATGTGAGTGAGTGTATGTGAGTGAGTGAGTGAGTGTGTGTGTGTGAGTGAGTGTGTGTGAGTGAGTGTGTGTGAGTGAGTGTGTGTGAGTGAGTGTGTGTGTGTGTGTGTGTGTGTGTGGGTTTACACGCCTGACATTTTGGAATCATTTGTATATTGTGATGCATGTATTTAAAAGTTTGAGCTCTTTATCTACATCATATAGCGTATTTCGTGTTGTACCGTTCTGGGAAAACAATCAACGACAGGATGGTGTGATGAAGTGGAGTTACTGTTATCCTGAAGTTGATTATTTTCCCAGAAAAGCATGTTCTTTAGTTAGCTATACCATTGTTGCTGTATAGCTAATAACTAGGGCTTCTTTTAGCTGTTTCTGAGCCAAATGCTAAATCATTTTAGCTGAACACAACGGTAGAAAGCTAATGTTTACTCACATGCTAATGTAGGGTATGTTTTATCCGTAGCTAATTTACTTCAGCTGGTCATGAAAGTTTTAGAAGTATTTTAGACGTTTGTTTAATAGCTATCTTAGCTATGCTAATGTAGGGTATGTTTTATCAGTAGCTAATTTACTTCAGCTGGTCATGAAAGTTTTAGAAGTATTTTAGACGTTTGTTTAATAGCTATCTTAGCTATGCTAATGTAGGATGTGTTTGAGCTAGTGTTTATGTAGTAAAGGTGGAGATACGAATTCCTAGATGTGCTAACAGAGGAACTGTTTTCTAGCCTGTGCTGTGTTAGCATGACTGGTTGCTGTCTTTGGGATAAGTAATGCTAACGTAGGAAATGTTTTAGCCATTGTTTGTCACATAGATGCTAGACTGTTGGGTTTCTTTTGTCCAGCCTTTGCTAGGCGGCGCAGCACAGACTCAGTCGGCGTGGCGTGACTTTAGAAGGAAGGTGCGTCTCCTGCTGCCGTACATGTGGCCGAGCGGCAGCGTCGCCCTCCAGTTCCTCGTCCTGCTGTGTCTCGGGCTGCTGGGAGCCGAACGTGTCATCAACGTCTTCGTGCCCATCTACTACAAAAACATAGGTGATGGACATCCCTTTCACACACACACACCTCTCACACACACACACACACCCCTCTCACACACACACACCTCTCACACACACACACACACCTCACACACCCCTCACACACACCAGGGATTTATATCTGTGAAGAAATCTGAGTAGGGAGTGAGTACAGGAAGTAGGAGTAGATTGGAAAGTAAGAATAGGGGAGAAGGAAGTAGTAATGGGGAATAGGAATAGGGGTGTGGAGTGGGAATGGGAGTTGAAATGGGGAGTAGGAATATGGATTGGGAAGGATAATAATAAAGAGTAGGAATAGGGATTAGGAATATGGAGTGGAAATAGAAATTAGGAATATGGAGTGGGAATAGGGAGTAGGAATATGAAATGGGAATATGAAGTGGGATTAGGGAATAGGAATATGGAATAGGAGTATGACTATGGAGTGGGAATAGGGAGTGCCCATCTACTACAAAAATATAGGTGATGGACACACCTCAGTGGTGTGAGTGTGAATGTGTGTGAGTGTGAATGTGTGTGTGTGTGATTGAGTGAGTGAGTGTGTGTGTGATTGAGTGAGTGAGTGTGTGTGAGTGAGTGTGTGTGAGTGAGTGAGTGTGTGTGAGTGAGTGTGAGTGTGTGTGTGTGAGTTAGTGTGTGTGAGTGAGTGTGTGTGAGTGAATATGTGTGAGTGTGAGTGAATATGTGTGTGTGAGTGTGTGTGAGTGTGTGTGAGAGTGTGTGAGAGTGTGTGTGAGTGTGTGTGAGTGTGAGTGAGTGAGTGAGAGTGTGTGTGAGTGTGAGTGAGTGTGAGTAAGTGAGTGTGTGTGTGAGAGTGTGTGTGTGTTATTTATTAAATGTTTGTGCTCTTGTTGTTGTCTGGCAGTGAACGAGCTGACAGGAGGAAGTCAGTGGAATACGTTGGCCACCACAGTGTGCATCTACGTCCTGCTGAAGTTCCTGCAGGGAGGTGGTGCTGGTACGTGTGTGTGTGTGTGTGTGTGTGTGTGTGTGTGTGTGAGGTGATTACATGCTCAGCTACGTTACGTACTAGCTTCGTTCTCGGATTAGATTAGAGAAAGCAAGCTACCAGCTGCGTGTACACTCACCAGAGGCACCAGTGATGGGAATGTTTAATAGTTTTGAGGTCGTATATGACAGGATGCTTTCCATCTCCTTTTCCGTCTTTCCTTCCTCCATCAGGTTCTTCAGGCTTCGTCAGCAACGCGCGTACGTTCCTGTGGATCCGCGTGCAGCAGTACACCGGCCGCGTGGTGCAGGTCCGCCTCTTCGCCCACTTACACTCGCTGTCTCTGCGCTGGCACCTGCAGCGGCGCACCGGAGAAGTCCTGCGCAGCATCGACCGCGGAACCTCCTCCATCGACAGCCTGCTCAGGTCCCAACCACCGCCTCTACTTCACACCTATTACAACCCAGACGTCACTTATACCACTGTGACACTTTTTTTATTAATTAATTTTATTAACACGTCATACTTTTTATCCATTTATAGTTACGTTTAATGTCAGCGAAACAAGTTATAAACAGTCATCTCTCTCTCTCTCTCTCTCTCTCTTTTTTCTCTCTTGAAGTTGAAAAAAAAAACAAACAAACAAAAAAAAAAACCACGCAGCTTGTCATGTTAACGAGAAACCGCAAAAAAATGACCCCTGACACTGGAGACTCCTTCCATAAACGAATGATCAGAAACAGAGCATGTGATTTGATCTGCTGGTATAGAAAATGAATCAACATCTTCTGACCAATCAGAGTCCAGAATTTGACAATTTGACAATTGGTGAATATATATATTTAAAAAAAAAAAAACTTGTATTTGAGATGCATTCAATGCATTATGGTGTTTTTAACGTATTGATTTATTTTTTTCTGTCTACAGCTACATCGTGTTCAGCATCTTCCCCACAATCGCCGACATCATCATCGCCATCATCTACTTCATCTCCAACTTCAACGCCTGGTTCGGCCTCATCATCTTCATCTGTATGGCGCTTTACCTCAGTGAGTCTCCAAGTGCCGACGCTCCCTTTCTTCTTCTCCTCCTCTTCCTGACTGATAACATATTAAAACCTTTTGAGAAATTTTATTTAAAACTAAGCGTCACGTATTGAGTTCAATTTTTTTTTTTAAAAAACAGATACAAGTCATAAACAGTACATTGTTAAATAAATTATTATTTGTCATGTTTCATCTGAAAGCTCTCACCATCATCATAACTGAGTGGAGGACGAAGTACAGGCGAGAAATGAACACTCTGGACAACAACGCCAAGGCCAAAGCCGTGGACTCGCTGCTGAACTTTGAGACGGTACGGTGTATCGCTCTCACACTCGTTTTTATCCGACGCTTCGGCGTTTCACTGGAGCACATTAGCGTTCTAGTTACGACGGATGGCACGTAAATCACTACGTATTTAATATCTACATTATTTGTGAAAGAACTGTAGCGTACAGTATACATCAGATCAGGAACCCAAAACTCATAGTTCAGCTTTTCTGTAAAATCAGGTTCAGGTCCTCAGTATAACTCTCATCTATCAGATTTAAAAAAAAAAAAAGATATAATTTTACAGTTTATTTTACACCTTTTCATGTACAAGACTCTCTGTTAGAGCCGGGAATCACGTCCTGTACGTGAAAAGGTGTAAAAATTTAAGTAAGTATGTCTACGAAACATTTTTTTTTAATTTAAATTTTACAGTTTTTCAATTCAAATAAGAATAGCAAAAAATGTACACTTTTTTCCATGCACAGGATGTGAGAATTGCTGCAAGGTGTGAAATAAACCGTAGAATTAAAATAAAATAAAAATCGCGTCCAATCAGACGCTCTCTAGAGCACATTTTCCCCGCCCCTGTTAAGAAAATGGGCGGGACAAATCGCTCTAGAGTAGAAACGTAAGGAATCAAATCGCAGCTCTCGAGCCATTTCACGTGCACTTTAAGTAAAACGTAGGCTAATCTTACGTCACGCTGAGAAGCTAGCGCATGATTTCATGACTGTAGATGAATAATAAATAAGCTAGCAAGCTAGTTAACGGTTGTGGAGAAAGTTGTCTTCGCGTAACACCAGACAATGCTCTAGTAACATTTTAAGGCGTTGATGTAAAACCTTGAACGTGAAATATCTTGCCATAACACTTAGTGTGTAATAAACTTATTACATGTTTATTACATGTTTATTACATGATCTTTGGATTAATTTGATGCGTAACGTCCCACAGGTGAAATACTACAACGCGGAGGATTATGAAGTAAGCCGCTTTGAGGAAGCCATCCTCAAATACCAGGTAACGTCTGTGTGTGTGTGTGTGTGTGTGTGTGTGTGTATGTTGTAAACTGACCCCCTGTTGTTTCTGTGATCAGACGTTGGAGTGGCTGACCAACGCGTCTCTGGCGCTGCTGAATCAGACCCAGAATCTGATCATCGGCTTGGGTCTGCTGGCCGGCTCGCTGCTCTGCGCGCACTTCGTCACCGAGGGCAGGTTTCAGGTCCGACGCCAAGTTTCAGTGTTTACGCTTATTTACGCTTGAGGAAACACTTCAGCTGAATTCCCACAGCCATGCGTGCTTGTTTATTTATCTGTTTTTAATTGTAATTAGTATTTAATTAAGTTGTTAATCTTGTATTTAGTTCAGTTAACTTTCTCTCTGTCTCTCTGTCTGTCTATCTGTCTGTCTGTCTGTTTGTGGGTCTTATTTTCTGACTTTCTGATTTACGCTGCGTGTATCTGAGTGTATTTGTCAGTTTATCTGTCTATCTGTCTGTTTATTTGTTTTCCTGTCGGTCTGTCGTTTCTATCTCTACTAGTCTTTCTATCTGTCTAAATTCGCTTGTCTGTCTGTCTGTCTGTCAGTATCTCTAACTTATCTGTCTGTCTGTTCATCTGTCTGTCAGTTTAGCTACTCTTCTCTTTTTGTCTCTTTATATGTTTATATAATTGTATGTATCTGTCTATCTGTCTGTCTATTTTTATAATTAGACCTGTCTGTCTGTCTGTTTATTTATATAACTATACTTATCTGTCTTTCTATCTATCTGTTTAACAGGCACTACCTGTCTGTCTAACTGTATTTTCTTGTCTGTCTGTCTGTCTCTCTCTGTGTATTTGTCTAACTAGTCTGTCTGTCTGTCTGTCTGTCTGTCTGTCTGTCTTTCAATTTGTTCAACTTTATTTGTCTAACTTTCTGTCTCTGTTTCTCTATTTGTCTGTCTCTCTCTCTCGGTCTGTTTAGTGACACTTTCTGTCTGTCTATTTAGATCATTATACTTCTGTCTCTCTCTCTGTCTGTCTGTCTCTCTCTCTGTCTGTCTGTTTAGATCATTATACTTCTGTCTCTCTCTCTGTCTGTCTGTCTCTCTCTCTGTCTGTCTGTCTCTCTCTCTGTCTGTCTGTTTAGATCATTATACTTCTGTCTCTCTCTCTGTCTGTCTGTCTCTCTCTCTGTCTGTCTGTTTAGATCATTATACTTCTGTCTCTCTCTCTGTCTGTCTGTCTCTCTCTCTGTCTGTCTGTCTCTCTCTCTGTCTGTCTGTTTAGCTATTCTTGTCTTTTATGTTTCTCTGTTTATATAACTATATTTATCTGTCCGTCTGTCTGTTTCTCTATTTATATAATTCTAAAGCTTAGCTGTCTGTCTGATATTGATGTAATTTGTTCTTCTATAAATGGAAACACTGTGTGTGTGTGTGTGTGTGTGTGTGTGTGTGTGTGTGTGCAGGTTGGAGATTATGTTCTGTTCGGCACATACATCATCCAGCTCTACACACCTCTCAACTGGTTCGGCACGTACTACAGGTAAACACACATACGCGCACACACACACACACACACACACACACACACACACACACCACGTAGTGTGTTTATTGTGTTCTTCATCATCATCATCCCTCGTTCTGTTCAGGGTCATCCAGAGGTCATTCATTGACATGGAGAGCATGTTCAAGCTGTTTGATGAAGAAGAGGAGGTGAGGAGGAAAACTACAGCAGATTTTTGCTTCATTTTTGTTTTTGTGATTTTTGTTTGTTTGTTTGTTTTATTTTGTTTTGTTTTGTTTTTCGGTTTCAGGTGAAGGACGACGTGAACGCCGGAATGCTGCACTACAAACAGGGAAAGATCGAGTTCGAGAACATTTCCTTTAGCTACGTAGAAGGGTAAACGTTCTCGCAAACACTTTTTTTTTAAAAAATGTCTACGATTTTAAAAACAAAAATATTTAAAATATTTAAAATCTCTTTCTCAGGAAAGAGATTCTGAAGGACGTCTCGTTTACGGTCCTGCCCGGCCAAACCGTAGCACTCGTGAGTAACATAAATAAAGAATTAAAAAATAATAAAACTTTATATAATTATACAGCTTAATTTTTTGTTATTATTCTACTTAATTGTTTTACATTTTTAAAACTAATTTGAATGATTTAAAATGTCAAATTATCAAATGCAAAGCAGCGTATTACATTTAATAGATTAAACTACACATCAAGTAATTAGATTTTTTTAATAGAATAATACAAATAAATAAATAAAAATGTATATTGTATATTAAATCTAGATTATTGCGTGTCACATGATATAATAACCTGATAAAATTATAAATCTTTTTATATTTTATTTTTAAAATGACTACTTCAGAACTCTCAGAATTTTCCATTTCCACTCAAAAATATTTTTATTTAATTTATAATATAGGAATAATTATTTAATAGTATAACAAATTTTATAATAATGTTGTAAAATAATAGTCATAATAAATTAATCATCTTAATTAGATCATCAACTTTATAATTATTTGATAATATGTTAATAAAAAATATTTAAAACTGAAATTATTTTGTTATTTATTAAATGTACATATTTTTTTAGTAGATTAAGTTAAACATCAATTAATTCGATTTTTTAGAATCAGAATAAAACAAATACATAAATAAATATGTATATATTAAATCTAGATTATGTATATGTTGCATGATGTGATAAAAAAAAATACAACATTCCACATTTAATTTAATATTTAATAATATAAATAACACATGTAATATTAATATTGTTTAAAAGCAGTCTTATTCACTATATAATTATAAATAACATAATTATAAGGTAATATGGTGCTATGTAATAACAAAATAATATTAAATATAATTATTAGATTATTAAAATGTGTCATTATTATTATTATTATTATTAAGTAATTAGTGTTATTGAATTTATATAAATTAATGTTAATATATGTGTTGATAATTCTTGTGGTAATATAATAATATTCAGCAATATTTCATATTATTTATTATATTTATAAATATTTTTAATTTTAAAAAGAAGTCACTTTTTAAGTAATTAGGTTTTTATCTATTTTTATATTATATATAGCTTTTACTTTTTGTATTGACATTTGAAAGTTTAAAACAAAATTGAAAATTTTAATTGTAAAAAATGAAATTTAAATTAAAACAAAAATTAAAACGGCTCCTGTTTTTGATTTTGCAGGGAATAAGGTCGTAAATTGTTTCTTCTTATTAACAATTATAAAGTATTCTAGTATTGTATAATCATTTATATTATGTTAATGAAACATGATTTCATTAGACATCTCGTATTAATTGTGTGTGTGTGTTTTTTTTTTTTTGTTTTTTTTTTTATAAACCACACACACACACACACACACACAGGTGGGTCAGTCGGGTTCGGGGAAGAGCACCATCATCCGTCTGCTCTTCCGTTTCTACGACATTCAGGGCGGCTGCATCCGCATCGACGGCCAGGACATTACCAAGGTAAGACGCAAGAAGAAATATTTGAGTATCACGTCAATATAATATAAAGATTGAAGTAATAAAAGTGTGCGTGTGTGCGTGTGTGCGTGTGTGCGTGTGTGTGTGTGTGCAGGTGAAGCAGGCCTCGTTGCGTTCCCACATCGGTGTCGTTCCCCAAGACACCGTCCTCTTCAACGATAACATTCGGGAAAATATCCGTTACGGCCGAATCTCCGCCTCCGACCAGGAAGTAGAGGACGCCGCCATCGCTGCCGACATCCATGACAAAATTCTCTCCTTCTCTGATGGCGAGTAACTCATCTTTGCATTTAAAACACGTCCTGGATTTGCCTTTGAAATTTTAAAAATAATTAACGCTGTTAAATTCTCAAATCTGATTGGCCGGAAGATGTTTTCATTTTCTGTAACAGTAGCACAGCTACGAATCACAGGTTTATATTAATTCGCTTGTTCTAATATGTAATCGTTTCTATAGTAACAACGGGTGTAATCGTTGATATCTTCTGTGAGGAGATGTTTCTTTAATATTTATGGAAGGAGTCTCCAGTGTCAGAGCTTTGTAACAGGTAGAGGTAAAGCTGTCACTTCATGATCGAGACAGAATCCAGGATTCTAGAGACCTGATCTCTTCCCCCTCATTGTGTGTGTGTGTGTGTGTGTGTGTGTATGTGGATGCAGTGCCACGTGTTTTAACTCACGTGATTGTGTCTTTAATTCGTACTCAGGCTACGGCACTCAAGTAGGCGAGAGGGGTCTGAAGCTGAGCGGAGGAGAGAAGCAGAGGGTGGCCATCGCTCGCACCATCCTCAAAGCGCCCCAGATCATCCTGCTGGACGAGGTGAGCGAGTTTATACGTTTATACGTTTTTTTATACTGAATTCTGATTCTGATTGGTCAGGAGGTGCTGGTTTATTTTCTAGAACAGCAGCTCCGAAAGGAGTTCCGGCTTCAAGGCAAATCACATGTTTATCATATTAATGCATTATATTCATTCTAATACGTTATCGTTTCTATAGTAACAGCTTACACGGGGACTCCTGGGTTCGCGGTTTGACACGATTCACGTGTTGAGATTGTTGATACCGATGTCGATCTCTTTCAGGCCACTTCTGCCCTGGACACGCAGACGGAGCGCAACATCCAGGCCTCGCTGATGAAAGTGTGCGCCAATAGAACCACCATTGTGGTGGCCCACAGGTAAGAGAACCAGACAAAAGTTACCTGAGACAGGTGTGTTTGGGGGAAAAACCATTAGTCTGTTACTTGACTCGTAAACATTCGTCCCTGTCGTAGGTTATCGACCATCATTGGAGCCGATCAGATCCTCGTTCTGCAGGATGGACAGATCGCTGAGAGTGGGAGGTGAGGAGAGAAAACGGTGGCTTACGTTACTTTAGAGTTGCTGTAATTAGTTTCTCATGAAGTAACGACCGTGATCTATAATAGTTATGTATAGATGATAGAGGGATGATGGAGGAGTGTAGTCCTATAACCATCATAGTAGTGGAAAGATGATTGTATAATAAAAAAAAAATAAAATCTTGGGCCCCTGAGTGACCCGAGTGAGTTTGAGTCCCAATAATATCACAATGACGCTAGCCAATCAAGGCTGTCTTATCCGTCTAGAGAACATGGAGTTAGTGTCTCCTGCGAGCATGTTCAGCTGCTTTATGATGTCACATGGGCAAAAGAAAGCTATGAAATTGTTTCCTTAAAGCAAATATTTATCCTTTCTCATGAATCAGTTACAGTAATGAGCAAACACCTGCAAATTCGTGCAATGATCTACTCAGCCAATCATGTGGCAGTGGCGCAATGCGTAAAATCATGTGGATACAAACCATAAAATATAGAGTTCTGGCTGAATCTGAAAGGTTTGAGCTGACAGGAACTCAAATAACCACTCTTTACAGCCATGTTGATCAGAAAAGCATCTCAACAGACACAAAATGTTATATCATTCGGGCTATAACAGCAGAACAACCACCACTGTGAGCCAAAAACAGGAACCTGGACAGCTGAAAATTGGTGGTGGAGTCAGAAGTGAAGTGAAGTGACGTGTAGCCATGTACGGTGACCCATACTCAGAATTTGTGCTCTGCATTTAACCCATCCAAGTGCGCACACACACAGTAGTGAACACCCACACACACAGTAGTGAACGCACACACACACAGTAGTGAACACACACCCGGAGCAGTGGGCAGCCTTTTTTGCTGCGGCGCCCGGGGATCAGTTGGGGGTTCGGTGCCTTGCTCAAGGGTCTCACCTCAGTCGTGGTATTGAGGGTGGGAGAGAGCGTTGGTCATTCACTCCCTCCACCTACAATCCCTGCCGGACCCCAGACTCAAACCCACAACCTTCAGGTTCACCTTCGGGTTACAAGTCCGAGCCTCTAACCATTTGGCCCCCAATTTGGCCCCCAATACCCAGAATTTGGTGTCAACACCAACAACGCAAGCCGCCTTGTGTTAAGAGTTCAGGCTGGTGGTGGTGGTGTAATGGTGTGGGGAATGTTTTATTGACACACATTAGGATGCCAGTCGAGCATCACAGATGGATATCTGAGTATTGTTGATGACTACACGCACCACTTTATCAAACATTTCCACTTTCTGCCTTCATCTTTTCCTAGACACGAGGAGCTTTTGGCTAAAGGAGGGCTCTACGCTGACATGTGGCTGAAACAGCAGCAGGCCTCCGACTCGGACTCGGCCTCCGACTCGGAAATCAAAGACAGACGTCCTGAGAAACTCCAACCCCCATCATCCTCTGCAGGACACAGGCATCACTGAGCCAAACACTACACGCAGAGAGGATTCGGGGTATTGTCGGCTTTGTCAGTTTACGTTTAATATTTTGATCTGAAATCAATTTGATGTAAAGATTAGGAAACAGATCTACGTCGTTTAATGTCGTGTAGACGTGTTATCATGTTATTCACGTCTGCACAAACTCCAAACCTCAAACAAACACGTTCTGTAGTAGAACAGATATTTTCTGTCACTGCACGAGGTAACGTACGCTTTCAGTCTCTCAACAATTTCTGTTCTCGCGTCACTTTATTTGCAACGCAGTCTTTACTGGGATCCTTTAAAAAAAAGAGAGAACAATACCACATTCACGTCACGTAGGAATTTAACAAAAAAAAATTCAAGAAAACTTTTGATTTGAAAGAGTTTATGCGTAGCTGTTTCGTTTACTCGATACATGGTGGTGGTAGCATTTGCATATAGCTGTGTTCATGCTGAAGTAACAAACCATCGTCATCATTTTTAACAGAACTGAAGCAGATAGAATCATTATAAGATGAAATAGAAATTAAAATTCGTATTTTAAGACTTTTTTTCTTCGGAAACAGACTGTTTTTATAGACAGTTGCGACACTTTTGTGTGAAAACAATACTACATTCATGTCATGTGGGAGAATTTAGGAGGACAAGAAAACTCCCGTTTATTAAGATTCAAAAGCGTTTTTGCTTAGCTGTTTCGTTTACTCGATACATGGTGGTGGTAGCATTTGCATATAGCTGTGTTCATGTTCAAGTAACAAAATATCTTCAGCAGCTGTTATATAAACGAAATATAAATTAAATTTTCAATTTTAAAAACTTTATCGAGTTGGAACAAACTTGGCGTGTTTGGCCAGAGAAATCTGGGTCGTCTGAAAGCTCCCGAAATTCTGAAAATGCGAATTTTTCCCCCAAGACGTGAATTTGGTGTTAAATTCAATTTAATCAGCAAACTGTTCGCCTTTTTGTTTTTTTTTTCCATCTCTACATATTGCGTGGCATAAAATACCACTTTTAATTACGCAATATAATAGTTCGGCTACGTAAATACTAAAAAGCGCTAACATTATCCACCTAGCCAAGTTAGATAAGCGCGTTTATTGTGCGATTAAAAAAAGTAAACGAGATACTAGCAAGCTAGGTGATTTTTTTTTTTAGCTAGCTATTTTATTGCGGAATTAAATTTAAACACTGACGTACGAAGAATGTATGTTTTTGTTTGTTTTGTTTTTTTTAATGTAATTTTTCTGTCTTTTTATGTTTTATTATTTTCTCTCATGTTGTGTTTTCATTAGCTAGTTCATTGGTACTAAATGATTTTTTTTTATTTGTATATATTAAGAATATATTTAAATAAATATTCTTTATGTTAATCACGTGCAACTGACTTGATTGTAGAGAAGAAGTTAAATAGGAACAAAATAAAGTACGGGACATAAATTCAGGGTGTTGAATGTAAATGAAGTTCTTTTAGATAATGTAGTGTCAGTTTTTTTTCTTTTTAGCTGCTAATTTTGCAGAAATGTTAAGTTTTGAAAGGGATATTTATGTATTTAGACGGGGTTTTTGTTTTATTTATGGCCTGCTGGTTTATTTTTAAGGGCATTCTTCTTATTCAATCAGTGTGGTTTATGTTTTGAAAAATGATGCTTTACTAATATTAAGAAATATTTTATATTATTATATAATAAAGAACTGTGTATAAGTGTGTGTTAAGAGAGACACCACACACATGCTCTTAGGACAAATGGGTGTGTTTAAACGTAGAGATTCCACAGCGTTCAGTTATCAGCCTCTGTGCTCAATAGATAAAGCACACGTCTGTGAAATGTGGCCTTCTGTATGAAAATCGCTCAACTACTGCAGTTTAATTTGTGAATTAATTATTTTTTTTGTGTGTGTGTGTGTGTGTGTGGAGTTCCTGCTGTGTGGCATTTGTGTGTATGGAGGACCAGATCTGCAAAAAATGAAAAAGTCATTTAAATATTAAAAAGAGTAAAATAAGAATTATGTTAATATGTGTATTAATAAAGATATAAAAAAATTAAAATAAAGAAAATAAATGAATTTCTGTGAATTAAATAAAAATGGAAATAAATAGAGAAAAACAACTAGAAGGGAAAAAAAATTAATTGGTAAATACGTTTGAAAACAGCAAACAATATATATATATATATATATATATAATTTTTTTTAATCCACTTTTTGTCAATTTTATACAATTTTATGTCAAAGATTTATTACTTTATGAATCTTTCCATTTTTAGCTTATCAAGTCCTCTATATACACGCAATATGAAGCAATTTGTAAATCTGTGATTCATTTAAATATTTAAAAAAAAAAAAAAAGCTGCTGAATGAATGAAAATGGCATTTTGTATGAGCTGCCTTGTTTTGTACATGATTGTGAAATTGGCTTTTGTGCATATTGAATTTAATTTAATTTAAAAATGGATGGTGTGATGTTTTTTTTATTGACATATATATATATATATATATAGACGTCATGTTTTAAAAATAAAACATTCGTGTAAATCTTTATTTTTCAAAATAAATAAGTGACATTGTGAATAAAATTACCATCAATCAGTGAAGTGTTTATAAAGAAATGACACAAAACAGAATTCTACACAATAATTTATATCAAGATGGCTGCGAAGCATGGTGGTGTTAGCATCATGTTAAGCGTTACCCCTTGGCCTCTTGTTTGCTTCTCTGGCTAATCCTCTCTTTACCCTGCCACAATATCTCATACTACAGTACGTCACATTCATTTTATGAATTTAATAAAAATATTCAAACTTTTATGCGCATTAGATAAATATTTACCGTTTACTGATAGTTATTTATCTGAGCTATTTTGAACTTTCCCAGGTTTCACAGCTTTTATGTTTTTAAAACATGTGAAACGTTTCGTATCTTTATATAAACATTCTTAAGTAGTTTTATAAAAATTAGTTACACGTTTGAGCTACATACAGGACCTTTAGTCTTTAATATGACTGAACTCGAGTTAAATATCAAGCTGCATGGTGAAGCATGGTGGCGGTAGCATCACGTTTGAAAATGACCCTTGGCTTCATTTTATGCATTATTGTAAGAGTGTTATGAACATTGGAAAAATATGTACCATTATTTATTTATTTATTTATTTACTCATTTATTAGTATTTTTTTTATATATTTATTCGTCTGAGCCATTTGAATTGTTCACTGTGTGAACTCGTTCCGCTGATCTGGATGCCTCCGGAGTCGCGGGTTACATCCCAAATAGCTACGCATTCCTAAAATCACTTTAAATAGCGTGTACAAACCCAACACCGCTCATCACCCTGAGAAACGATCCCCCAGTGACACATGGTGGTGGTAGCATCATTATTCTGAAAATGACTTTTGGCTTCATTTTGAATTTAATAAGAGCATGCAAACTATTATTCACATTAGATAAATATGTACCATTATTAATTTACTGATATTTATTCATCTGAGCCATTTCTATTTTTTTATTGCTGAACTTTCCCATTTCTCACAGCAGCTACACTGTGTTAAAAAGTGTAAAACATTGTATATGTGTACATAAACAGCATTTTAAATAAAATTTTGTTAAACATTTGAGGTTTAGATTTGTAAGTGAACACTTGTCTTCTATAAATACAGCCTTTAATACGACTGAACTCGAGTTAAATATCAAGCTGCATGGTGAAGCATGGTGGTGGAAGCATCACTTTTGAAAATGACCCTTGGCTTCATTTTATGTGTTCTTGTAACAGTATTCAGACTATTATTCACATTAGATAAATATGTACCATTATTAATTTACTAATTTATTATTCATCTGAGCCATTTTTTTTTTATTGCTGAACTTTCCCATTTCTCACAGCAGCTACACTGTGTTAAAACACATAAAACATTGTGTTTCTGTATATAAACAGCATTTTCAATAAAATTTTGTTAAATATTTGAGGTTTAGATTAGTAAATGAACACTTGTCTTTTAAAAATACAGGCCCTTTAGTCTTTAATATGACTGAAATCGAGTTAAATATCAAGCTGCATGGTGAAGAATGGTGAAGCATGGTGGCGGTAGCATCACTTTTGCTAATGACCCTTTATTCTTGTAAGAGTATTCAGACTATTATTCACATTAAATATGTACCATTATTAATTTAGTAAATGAACAATTGCCTTCTGCAAATACAGGACCTTTAGTCTTTATTCTGACTGAACTCGAGCTGTGAAATCAGACGTTAACTCTTTCCGCCATTCTGGATGCCTTTGGAGTCGTGGGTTCCATCCCAAATCGCTACACAGTCCCTATACAAGCGCATTAAATAGCGTGTATATGATGTTAGATGGACACTACCTAGTGCACTACAGTAAGGCGGCGCTGTATTTGGGCGCAGCCGCTGTTGCGGAAGAAGGAGAAGGCGTCTGAGGGCGACGCCTGTCTGTGTGTTTACCGGGTTTCTCACTGTTTAATGTCGGTGAATTAGACTGTAAAAAATGGATTTTGGGGATTTATTCGACGAGCGGATGTTTCCTTTCAGCGACTTTCAGGAGTTTACGGTGTGTGTGTGTTTATTTGTCGTGAAAATGGACGTGTTTTATTTAGTAGCGACCCCTTGTGCTAATTAGCTAGCAACTTCAGCTCTTATTGGCTGTTATTATGTTTTTGTTTTGTTAAAGGAGTCACTGTATTAAGGAGTTATATTTTAAAATCAAACCACCATATGTGACATTAAAGCAATAAAAATACTAATAAATGTGTATTTTTAATATTTCGGATGTTGTTTATCTCGCTTCCTGGCTAAGTGGCGCGAGACATGCTAACTAGCTTAGGCCATGTTGATTAATGTTCACTTATTTATCTGTAAGAACATTTTATTTAAACATTTAAAAAAAAAAGAAACATGTCAGATTAATGTACATTAGTATTTATTAGCTAACTGTTATTAAAATTGTTCTAAATATCTATTCAATATGTCTTAGTGTCACTTATAAATATAACATGGCAGCCGGGGTGCGTCCCAAATTGCGCCACACTCCCTTATTCCCTACAAGCTACAAAGTGCACTCAATGTGTATTAGTACATCATTTGGACGCTGACCCAAAGCAGTGCATTGTGGGAATTTCATAAGAGCACTGAATAATCTTTAACAAGGAGTTCAGATGTAACTACAGCGAGAAACATTTAAAAATAGTGCACTATGTAGGGAACAGGGTGCAGTTTGGGACACAACAGGATCAGTGACAGCTTTAACACCATTTTAAGTGTTTTTCTTTACTCTAAAGTGAATATGCAAATATATGCAAATGTATGCAAATGAGGCAAAAGGTTATATTATATATATACACCCTAATCTTCATAATAAAATTAAAAAAAGTCTAAATTAATTTCAGGAATTAATTTTAAAAATACTTTTCACATGTTTCTTGCATATTTTGGAAAACATTTTTAAAAATAATTCTTTTATTTTTATACATTCATGATCCAAATTCCATTAAGTATGTATAACAAATAATTTTTTTATATTTTTTAATATTCTATAGATGTGACATTTTATGTCTGAATAATTTCTAAATAACGAAAGTTTTTTTTTTTTTTTAATCAATTGATGAGCAAAAAAGTCTGAACATTGGGTTTGCTTTCACAATGAAACAAATAAACAAAAAAAAATGCTCAGGCTTTTAAGGTCTAAAATATAAAAAAATTAAAACGTATTAAGTTGTATTAAATAGTCGCGCTGGATTTCCGCTAACGAGCCTGACGTTGTTTTCACTCGTGTGTAGTTTGTCCCGGGACATCAGAGACTTTCAGAGCGCGTGAGGAAGCGTCTGTACTACGGTCTGGATCAAGATGCGTCTCTAGATGCACTTTCCTGTCCTGTTACTGGTGAGTTTGTACCCTGTGTGTGCGTGTATATATATATGAGTGTGTGTGTGTGTGCGTGTGTGTGTGTGTGTGCGTGTATATATATATGAGTGTGTGTGTGTGTGCGTGTGTGTGTGTGTGTGTGCGCGCTTCTGACATGATATGATGTGCAGCTCAATACATCAGACACACAAGATGTGGAGTTAAAGCAATTCAATATGATGCCATGTTTCACGCCTCCTCCACTAGTATTAATTGATATATAGGCCACGCCTCCTCCACTAGTATTAATTGATATATAGGCCACGCCTCCTCCACTAGTATTAATTGATATATAGGCCACGCCTCCTTCACTAGTATTAATTGATATATAGGTCACGCCTCCTCCACTAGTATTAATTGATATATAGGTCACGCCTCCTTCACTAGTATTAATTGATATATATAGGCCACACCTCCTTCACTAGTATTAATTGATATATATAGGCCACACCTCCTTCACTAGTATTAATTGATATATATAGGCCACACCTCCTTCATTAGGACAGACACAGAAGCTACGCCTCCTTCACTAATATTAATTGATGTATAGGCCACTCCCCCTTCACTAGTATTAATTTATTTATATATATATATATATATATATATATATATATATATATATATACATATATATACATACACATAGGCCACGCCTCCTCCATTAGGACTGACAAAGAAGCCACGCCTCCTTCACCAGTATTAATTGATATATATAGGCCACACCCCCTTCATAAGGACTGACAAATAAGCCACGCCTCCTTCACTAGTATTAATTGATATATAGGCCACGCCCCCTTCACTCTTAATGATGGGCATAAAGGCCACGCCCCCTCCATTAGGACTCCACTAACTCTAACCCCTGGTTTATGATATGAACAGAATTTTTTTTTTTTTTTTATTTCCTTATATAAAATGTATCATGTTACATAACCCGGTGCTGAAGCAGGAGCATTACAGCTATTCAAGGTCCACAAGATTTATTAATTTATTAATTTGTTTGTTTATTTGTTTGTTTGTTTGTTTGTGGTTGACTCTAGATATCGCCGTCGAGCTTCTCCAGAAGTCAGCCCCGAGCCCTATACGGAAACTCCGCAAGAAGTACGCAGCACATGTAGCCAGGTGAGTGCGTTTACTCCATCTGTAGTGGAGGAGAAATCGGTGTAGCCTCACACATATACATATATATATATATAAAAACATCTCAACTTTTTATTTTAATTAAATAAATTATATAGTACGTTTAATCTGTATAAATGTTCCTCCCCCCCCACCTCAGAGAAGCGTGCATCTCCCCGTGCGCGATGATGCTGGCCCTGGTTTACATCGAAAGACTCCGACACAGAAACCCTGAGTACCTGCAGCAGATCTCCTCCTCCGACCTCTTCCTGATCTCCATGGTGAGCTCTTCAGACGTCCAGAGATGATCCCGTTCCCAGCGTAGAGTAGCGTCGCTGGCACGTTACACAAAAGATAATACATGTGAAAAAACAAGAGTCTGTTTTTTTTTTTTTTCCTCTCTCCCCTGCAGATGGTTGCCAGTAAATATCTGTACGACGAAGGTGAAGAGGAGGAAGTTTTCAACGACGAATGGGGCGCCGCCGGAAAGCTGGATGTCCAGACGGTCAACATGCTGGAGCTGAATTTCCTCAGTGCCATCGTATGTGAACTACTGAACACATCCTTCACCTGCTACGCCAACATCTTCTGTTTTACTGAACAGCGAGGAATTCCCAGGTTTTAAATATACAGTTCACCGTTCACCTTTAACGTCTCATAAAAGTTCATTATCTGTGTGTTTCAGGACTGGCGCCTGTTTGCTGAGCCCAGTGAGTTCTTTAATGCGCTCAGCCGACTCGAAACCTGGTTAGTGTTTGTTCTTTTGTGTGTGTGTGTGTGTGTGTGTGTTATTATGTCAAATACTATTCTCAGCTCGATATTATGTCATGTTATTACACTTAGAACAAAAAAGGTGCGATTCAGACAAGCTAAACTAGTCAAGAAGTTTTTTTTTTTCTTCATTTAAACCACACCTTTTTTTTTTTTTTTTTGTCGAATCTGAATATATCTAGCGTGTAGCGTCGTCATGTGATCTCCGCAGTTCTAAGATAGTGGATCTTTTCTGAATTAGACATGTTTTATGTTCATCAAAGCAAAACAAAATGGCGGATATATTTTCAGAGATATATTTTCTATGATTGCATACACACACAACCTTCGCTGCATTGCGGTGGATAGTTTGGGTCTGTCGTGTACATGTAGACGAATCTGATGCCGGTAAAAATCATCTAGAGCCGAATTTTGGTTTGTTCCGTTGGTTTCGTTAATCCGTTACGTCGTCCTGGCAGCATCGCGGAGCGGCAGGGGACGAAGCGCGGCTGGTACACGTACACTGACCTGTGTGTGCTGCTGGAGCAGGCCAACTGGAGGAACGCGCTCGTCGCTGCCTACCAGCACTTCACCAAGGTACGATCCGTCGGCAGAGAAGAACGTGGTTATGCAGTAAAAACTGACATAAAACGTTACGTAACGTATACAGAAATGATTAATCTTACGATAGTGTTGTCACAGAACATGTATATTGTGTATATATATCAATAATAATAATAAGTGATTAATAAAATGCAGCCGTAAACATTTATTTTAAACAGAATTAAAGAGAGAGAGAAAGTCCTACAGGTTTTATATTCTTTAACAGAGATGTACAGATTTATTTAAAAACACGGAATGTAAACTAGAGGAATTCAGAATGAAACAGAAGTTTTGTAATTGTGTTTTTGAGGCATTTATTAGATGTTGTTGTTTACGTAAACGAGTAAACGCGTTTCTCTCTGCAGGTCACGTGTATGCTCGGTCTCCTGTACCTAACGAGCGTCACCGGTCTCCTCGCCGCGTCCGCGGCTCTTCACCAGCTCAACCTCCCGCACGCCGACCCCGTAAACCCCGCCCTCTTCCATCCTCACGCCTCGGCCTCGTCGCTCCATCCTCGCTGCTGCGTCCTCGCCAACACCACCCAAAAACCCGAACACGCTCCGGATCTCCACCAGCACCATCCCCGACACCGTCACGGCCCGAGTTCTGCTCCTCCCCTCCACCCGAACTCCGCCCTCTCTCTGTGGAGCTCGCTCCTCTCCGCTCTCGTTCATTCGGACGCCCAGCCGACGGAGCTTCACGTGTGCGGCGCTCAGAACGCCACCTCGTTCGCCTGGTTCTCCTCCCACGATCTCCTCGCTCAGTCGCCTTTCCTCCCGAGTCCGCTCGCCGCTTTTCACAGACACAGCTGCTGCCCCGAAGCTGCAATGCCTTATGGGAAAGCGCAGGTTCTCCTCATACCGACTTAGAGACCGTGAGATTGTCTTTCAACGTTTGTAATGTTGGTGTTTTTTTTTTGTTTTTTTTTTGGTGGGATTTTGTATGTTTAACACCTTCTCTATATATAAAAGCACTTTGATCACGCGAGGGTGGAGGGTGGAGTTTGAGTAAAGAGTGTGTTAATGAAGCTGGAAAAAAAAAATCCACGTTTGTGAAGAAAACGTTTTAAAACTTGACGAACAATTCAAAGGAAATTTGAATTTCAAGTTAATCCTTACATTTTTTGGCTAGTTTGAGCTGACGTTTTTACAATTAAAAAATATAACATACATAAAATAAATTACAAACTTAAGTTATATAAATCACTACCAATAATTTCAGAAATTCAAAAAAGCACTCGAGTTGCCAGATTACTCCCAGAATCCCCCGTCTAATCTTTTGTATATTTTTAAATCGCGTAAAACAAAATGGCTTCTACGTTTAGTTCCCGATTAAAAGCACTGATATAAAATAAAACGAATAAATATTACATATATTTTTGCATTGATACAGATGATAAAGATTCAGATTTTTTTTTTGATAGATTTTTTTAAAAACAAAAAAAACAAAACAATTAAGCTCTTGAAACGGAGAAGAATTTGGCAACCGAGTCCATCATCTTCAGCGATCTTGCGTGTCGTTCCTTCGAATCTGTGCCTCCAAATGTTCTTCCTCATGTAAGTTTTCAAACCTGTTTTGGTGATTTTGGGTTTTTTTTTTGTTTGTTTTTTTTTTAGCTAAAAAAACATTTAAGAAAATTGAAATGACATAAGAAAGAGCGTGTAAGGCTTTTTGGTAAAGGTTTGGTATTATGGTGTTATTGCTCTTGAGGTGAGGATCGAAACATTTACATCGCCCCCTGCCTGTGAAAGAGTGTCGCTGCGTGGGTGGAAATTCTTGACAATTGATACTCTTTTTTTTTTTTTTTCTTCTTCTTTTTTTTTTTTTTATTGTAAAGTCGTTTTTGGAGTTTAACGACAATCTGGGTGAAGCATCAGCTCAGAGGAGTTGTGTGAGCTTTCATGGTGTGTTCCTGCAGTGTGTGTTTTTTTTTTTTTTTTTTTTTTTTTTTTTTTTAACAGTCTATGTTGCATTGAAGCCCTGGACAAGTCAAGAACACTGAGGGGCAAGTATTAAATCGAAAGAGTTTTTTTTTTTTTTTTGAGCTTGTTAGACGATCAGGTGACTCAGTGGCTGGATCCCGAACTTCACTGCAAGTCAAATAAAGTCACGGAGAAACGTTGCGCACTTTTCTAGCCTAGAAGTAGCTTGCTAATAGCCTAGCGAGTATTCCGATAAGTTATAACCTGACTGAGATGCTAAACAAGAACGACCTCTAGGATTAGGATGTTACATCTGTACCACAGCACTGTTGAATTCTCGATTTCGATTGGTTAGAACGCGATTGATTTCCTATAACCGCAGCTCTGACAGTAGCGCCGGCTCGTTCGAATACGTTATCGTTTCTATAGTAACAGGACTTGTACGGCAGACGCTATATGTAATCTAAGGCTAATAATAATAAGAGTAATAATAATAATAATAATAACGTGGTGTTATTTTAACAAAGAGAAACGTATAATCGTGAAGTTTTCTGTAAGGAGACGTTTATTTAAAGTTTATGGAAGGAGTCTCCGGTGTTTACGCTTTTCGGTTTTTCGGTAACGTGACAAGCTGAGGTTTTAAGACGAAAGGAAAAAGGAGGCTGTTGAGAGAACGACTCTTTATAGCGGTTGTAACGTAAGTAGCGAAATTATAGCGTAATGTAACTAGAAATGGATTTATAGTAGGCTATTACGTGTCGCTCATCGATACGTTAAAAATTGTAGTTGATGGCAAATTGGAATAAAACACTTCAGGACGCTAAAGCTGACGTGTTCTCACGTTGCATTATGGGAAAACGCGCCATCCGTCAGCCGTAGGAACTTCTGTCAGGATGTTTTAGTAGAATCGATTTTATGTTTTTTTTTTTTCTACTAAAACATGTACGCAGACGTAAATTGTAGCGTTTGGAACAGAGCAACAAACAACGTTAAATTTCGAGAGCGCTAACATGCGAGCTGTTACGTTAGACTGAGGAAAGCTTTGCAAGTTCTGTTCTGGAAAAAGGTCGCTAATTCTATTTTCGTAAACAATAGCTAAATAAATCTAGCCAACTTTTTTTGTTTGCTTTGGTTATGAACTATTAGTCGAGACTGCATGCCGGTTCTTCTTGTTTGTTATACAGCTTGAAGATGAATAAAGGATTTGATTGGATAAAAGTATCGTCTGAAGTTTCTGTACTTATTGTTTTCAAATTATAATCATTTTTAAACAACAGATTATGTGATTATCATATGTGATGATTTCAGAAATACCTTAGAAAGCTGGAATAGATTTGCCCTCTTTCTTTATTTCAGGTTTCCAGGTAAAAATTTCTGGAAATTAGCCCCGCCCCCTAGTCGCAACAGAGCTGTTTAGCTCCACCTCTTTTCCTTAAAAGGCAAGTCAGTTGATAGTTACTGAAAATTTACAATAACTGCTTCTTGCTCCTACAAGTAAGTACTTGTAGTTAGATAGAATTTTGACAAAAACAAGCCATTTCATAAACTTCATAAAGATGTTCTGATGCATCGGATCTGAGAATTCGGAGAAATCAAAGAAATTCATGTCGGAAGAGTCTCAGCAGGTTTTGGATTAGAAATGAATATTTTCTTGTCAAGTTCTTACATAGAAGGTCAAGTTATTGTATTGGAAAGTAGTTTGACCTTTAAAGCTGCAATATGTATCTTTTTTTCTTTTGTTATTAAAAAAAGTAATACTGCATTAAATGAATAAATACTTCAAAACATTGTTCTTGTGATTCACTCTGGACATATTCATTCTTTCAGAAAAAAAAAAACCAAGATTGATGTGAGAAAAAAATCTGAGAAATTGAGGTTATTAAATGGTTTTATATGAAGCGTTTAAAATAAATAATAAAAATATTTCTCAAATAGTTACACACAGCAGCTTTAATTATATTCGTATTCACCATGTTTTTACTTCATGAACAAATTTCGGAAATTCGCCAATTACACAACATAAAATATTAATATTAATCATTTATGTTTGTATTTTAAATTATTACATTATTAATTTATTTATTTAGTAATTGCATATGTAAGTAAAGCTGACATTTTTAATATTCCATGGTTGGAAACTTTGTTAGTCTAAAATTGTCAGTGCGTTAACAAATTTTGATATTTATTAATTCAACCAAAGAATGAAAAATAATCTCCTTATGGAAACTGAGCTGTTTAATCTACTTTTGGGGTTTTAAATCTTATATATAATTGTGCAAAATGATAATAAATCTCCCTAATAGACATGTAGCGTGTTTTTTTAATTTATTTTTAGCGTAAAAACCATTTAACACTCTCAGAAATTCAGAAAATACTACAGAAAATACGATCCTGCTGAGTTCTCGATTCGGATTGGTCAAAAGGTGTTGATTAACAGCAGTTCCAGCTGTAACATCTTACGCTGTTATCATCTTCCATAACAAATACACACACACACACACAAAACAGCGTAAAATTGTATGATATGGTGAACTTTTCCGTACGGGAGATGTTTATTTAACATTTATGGAAGGAGTCTCCAGTGTCAGAAGTAAAGCTGTAACTTTACGTTTTCTGACATCTTCATAACAGAGGAGTTTACGCTACTTTGCGGTTTTTCGGTAACATAGCTATGGCTAGCTATGGTTAGTGTTAGTTATTAAAGTAAATGTAACTAACTAGTTCTAAACCCTGGGTTGAGTTAAAAGGTCTTATTGAGGTGTTAGGTAATTAGTCTTGTCCTCTTTGCGTCTCGCTTGTGAGGTGCTGCGTGTGTTTTGTTGCATATCCCGGAGGCCAAGTGCTAAATTTGGACTGACCTGTGAGCACTTTGGCATGTAAACGGTTTGCACACAGAATTAGGGTGTGTGTCAAATCAACACCTAGCTCCCTATGTTATAATCTACTGGCTATGTTTAAAAAAAAAAAAAGTGAGTGATCTGAGGGACTAGATTTCTTGAGATGCTTTACATAAAGAAAATTTCAACTCAATTGCGGATATACTGTCGAACTCGATTCTTAAACATTCTTCATTTCACTGTTTTGCACACGTTTAACTGCTCTACGTGATTTGCACACAAGCTAAGCTATTTTTCTAGCTACCTTCGCAGATTATTCAGACATTTCTGCTCATACGATGTGACGTTTTCAATTAATAATATTAATAAAGGTTCATGAAATGGCTCAGAAATGCAGCGCTGCTGAATTCTCGATTCTGATTGGTCAGAAGGTGTTGATTAATTTGCTGTAGTTGCTGCAAATCAGTTACGAATTAACCTTAAGTGGTAATACACAGGTATTATCAGGTAGTACGTGTTTCTAATGATCTACAATGCGCTTGTGTGAACGTAAACAAAGCATGGATGTAACAGCGGAGATGAGATTTCGACTACAGCTCCCGACTTTGATGAGGTGCTGCGCGCCGCACAATCCCAGTCCTGTCGTTCGACCCAGTGAGTACGTGATTCAGAAAAACATTGCTATATGTGTTAATATATGAATCATTTTAAGTCGTAGTAACTCTATGGCTTAGGGAAAAGCAGTGGAGTGTAATTTTGAAGTGCACGAGTGAGAAAGGTAGGCAGTAAGTGGGTATGAGAGTCGATTCCACACATTTCAGACACAGCCTCAGCATACCGATTTGAAACGCACCCAATAAGTGGTTTTTACAGCCTTCATAAAGGTTCATGGTTCCCAAACCTAAAATAGGCGACCTACCTACCTACACACACACACACACACACACACACACACACACAGAGTCAGTCATTCCCCTTCACCACTTTCCCATTATAGATCACCACACATAGATATAGGCGCCAGCGGGCACGCGCATGCGCAAAGCGGGCACCCGCACACGGGCGCGCGCGCGCTATGGAGTCTGTAACGCAGGTATGCTAACGGCTAAAAAAATAAATAAATACCGTTAATGAATGCGTCGAATATTTATATATATATTTTTATACAGAAGAGATAAAATCTAAACATATAATCTCTAATTTAAAAAAAAAAAAAAAAGAATCTGTTTATCTACCGTTATCGTCTTGACCCGAGTTTAACCGTTACTGATGACACTCGAATCTGATTGGCTGTTGGAATCTATAAGCACTGTGGCTACTTGCGTACTAAACAGTAGCTTCTGTAGTATCTGATCTCATTAGTGCTGATTACTTAGTAGGCTTAGTACGCAATTTAGGACGCATCCTGTCACTTACTCCGACCTTTTCTTTTCTTTCTTTTCTTTATTTCTCTGGACAGGAGGTTTGCCCTGACCCTCATGTCATGAATAATTCAGGTAGGTCACCTGAATATGCTTTGAACTTAATATTTAACACTTATGCCTTATAGATGTGGTATTTAATATTAATAAAGGAGACAGTAGTCTATACACACCACTGGTCACATATTAACCACAACAGCAGGCTGTTTTGATATGTGTCTTACAAATGATGCTTTCAAAGCATTTATCAGTTACAAAGTGTAAAAAATAACTTATGTTACACCAGACACTCAGTGACTAGCATTAGGAAGCTATCATGCCACTCTGTAACTAACAGATGATGCTCCCTAAGGAACAGATGCCACTCCGTAACTAACAGATGCCACTCCGTAACTAACAGATGCCGCTCCGTAACTAACAGATGCCGCTCTGTAACTAACAGATGCCACTCTACCACTCTGTAACTAACAGATGCCACTCCGTAACTAAAAGATGCCGCTCCGTAACTACAAGATGCCACTCCGTAACTAACAGATGCCGCTCCGTAACTAACAGATGCCGCTCCGTAACTAACAGATGCCGCTCCGTAACTAACAGATGCCACTCTACCACTCTGTAACTAACAGATGCCACTCCGTAACTAACAGATGCCGCTCCGTAACTAACAGATGCCACTCTACCACTCTGTAACTAACAGATGCCACTCCGTAACTAAAAGATGCCGCTCCGTAACTACAAGATGCCACTCCGTAACTAACAGATGCCGCTCCGTAACTAACAGATGCCGCTCCGTAACTAACAGATGCCACTCCGTAACTAACAGATGCCACTCTACCACTCTGTAACTAAAAGATGCCGCTCCGTAACTAACAGATGCCGCTCTACCACTCTGTAACTAAAAGATGCCGCTCCGTATCTAACAGATGCCGCTCCGTAACTAACAGATGCCGCTCCGTAACTAACAGATGCCGCTCCGTAACTAAAAGATGCCGCTCTGTAACAAAAAGATGCCGCTCCGTAACTAACAGATGCCGCTCCGTAACTAACAGATGCCGCTCCGTAACTAAAAGATGCCGCTCTACCACTCTGTAACTAAAAGATGCCGCTCCGTATCTAACAGATGCCGCTCCGTAACTAACAGATGCCGCTCCGTAACTAACAGATGCCGCTCCGTAACTAAAAGATGCCGCTCTGTAACAAAAAGATGCCGCTCCGTAACTAACAGATGCCGCTCCGTAACTAACAGATGCCGCTCCGTAACAAAAAGATGCCGCTCCGTAACTAAAAGATGCCGCTCCGTAACTAACAGATGCCGCTCCGTAACTAACAGATGCCTCTCCGTAACTAAAAGATGCCGCTCCGTAACTAACAGATGCCTCTCCGTAACTAAAAGATGCCTCTCCGTAACTAAAAGATGCCGCTCCGTAACAAAAAGATGCCGCTCCGTAACTAACAGATGCCGCTCCGTAACTAACAGATGCCGCTCCGTAACAAAAAGATGCCGCTCCGTAACTAACAGATGCCGCTCCGTAACTAACAGATGCCGCTCCGTAACAAAAAGATGCCGCTCCGTAACTAACAGATGCCGCTCCGTAACTAACAGATGCCGCTCCGTAACTAACAGATGCCGCTCCGTAACAAAAAGATGCCGCTCCGTAACTAACAGATGCCTCTCCGTAACTAACAGATGCCGCTCCGTAACAAAAAGATCCCGCTCCGTAACTAAAAGATGCCGCTCCGTAACTAACAGATGCCGCTCCGTAACAAAAAGATGCCGCTCCGTAACTAAAAGATGCCGCTCCGTAACTAAAAGATGCCGCTCCGTAACAAAAAGATGCCGCTCCGTAACTAACAGATGCCACTCCGTAACTAAGAGATGCCACTCCGTAACTAAGAGATGCCTCTCTGTAACTAAGAGATGATGCTCCGTAACAAAAAGATGCCGCTCCGTAACTAACAGATGCCGCTCCGTAACTAAGAGATGCCGCTCCGTAGCTAAAAGATGATGCTCCGTAACTAACAGATGCCGCTCCGTAACTAAGAGATGCCGCTCCGTAACTAACAGATGCCTCTCCGTAACTAAGAGATGCCGCTCCGTAACTAACAGATGCCGCTCTGTAACTAACAGATGCCACTCCGTAACAAAAAGATGCCACTCCGTAACTAAGAGATGCCGCTCCGTAACTAACAGATGCCGCTCTGTAACTAACAGATGCCACTCTGTAACAAAAAGGTACCACTCCATAACTAAGAGATGCTACTCCGTAACAAAAAGATGCCGCTCCGTAACTAACAGATGCCGCTCTGTAACTGACAGATGCCTCTCCGTAACTAAGAGATGCCTCTCCGTAACTAAGAGATGCCTCTCCGTAACTAACAGATGCCGCTCCGTAACTAAGAGATGCCGCTCCGTAACTAACAAATGCCACTCTGTAACTAGCAAGTTGTATTCTGTAACTGGCTGCTGCCACTCCATATCTAGCAGATGGCGCTCTGTAACTGGCAGGTGCCACTCTGTAACTATTCACTTGTGCATTTTTCAGCTCTATCCAGTCACAAATCAATTGTGTTTGCTTACTGCTCACATTTCATCTGGTACGCTTAGCAGATGGCACGGCAGCCATTTTAAGAAGACATTCTAAGTTCCTGTCTAAGAGTTTGGTCTTTAATCCTGTCTATCATCCGCCTGGCAGAAGAGATGACTCACCACCCTGCCCAGAAATACAGGCTGCTGGGAATGCTGGCAGATTCACAAGTAGTTATGATTTATTTATAGACTTATCAAAGTAAAGAGATCAGTTACTCTGCGTCACGTTTCTATACTTCAACTCAAACGATGAGGACACGAGGTGACAATTTTCTTATTTGTAGTCAGCAAAGAAAAGAGCAAATGGGAATACTCCAGTAGTTCTGTAGGAAACGGCCATGTTGGTCTGTAGCAGCAGTTTAGGAGAATGCAAACACATACTTACACACACACACACACACACACACACACATTCCTGGTCTCTCCTGTCTCCCTTTCAGCAACCGACCCAGGAGCTGAGGCCTACCTAGAATTTATGAAGAAACACTGCTGTTACGACGCCATTCCCACCAGCTGTAAGCTCGTTATTTTTGACACGGCTCTGCAGGTATGTTGGGTGATTTATTTCTTTCCTAAATAATTTCTATTTCCTCCAAGATTTCTTTTCAGATTAACAAAATCGATATTTTTTTACTTAGGTACTAGGCAACGGTGAATAAAAATGATTATCACATAATCGTTATTTTATTTATTTATAGGTAAAGAAAGCCTTTTTCGCGTTAGTGGCAAACGGTTTACGAGCAGCACCGCTATGGGACAGCAAACTGCAGAGATTTGTGGGTAAGACACACAGATAATCAAGCGCACTTTCTCGTCTGTACAAATACAAACTATAATCAAATTTGCATCGTTTATGATATCAGTTTTTTGTGATATTCATTAAGTTGGAAAGTTACACATATTCAGAATTGGGTTACGCAGGCAGCTGCTTTTCTATGCAGCCTATTCAGATTATAGAATAGCACTTGATCCAGCACATGCTATTATTTTGCACTTATTTAATTGTGTGCACAATTTAATGAAGCCACAAGAAAGTAAATTGAGGTCGTAATCGTAACGTGTGTGTATGATATACGCTGTTTTTATCGTGATTCTAACGCACAATTTTGATTTGTCAAATTGATAAAAGAACATCGATGATTTAATAATTAATTCTGCTCCTTGTTTGAAGAAGAAAGGTCAGAATCGTGTCTAATTGAGACACGCCTCTGTCTTCTCAAATTCCACCCTCTTTGCAAAAATCCAACCTGCTGTCTAAATTAAGTTCGTACTTATTTGAGGTCTGAATATTGATGTGTGGAATTTCGGTATTAAATCCTCACTATGCACATAGCTCAACTCTGAATACAGTACTGAATACAATCCAATATTTATCACTATTTCCTTTCTTCCACGACGCACAGGTATGCTGACCATCACAGACTTCATCAACATTCTCCATCGCTACTATAAATCCCCAATGGTCAGTAGTGACACTAGATGTGTTAAAGGAATAGTTCAGCCAAATGTAACACTTGCACAGTGTTCACCTCATTCCAAACATAGTCAATTAGACCGAACGTGTTTGGTATCTGATGCTAAAGTAGCTATGGAGTAACCATCAGGTTAACTTCCTGTCTCTGATCTCTGATTTTCTTCATCTCACTAGAATAATTCTCTTGTGTTTTTTTTCTTCCATCAAGGTTCAAATTTATGAGCTAGAGGATCACAAGATTCAGACATGGAGAGGTGATTCATTTCAAAGTAAATGAGCTGCATTATGTAGATGATATCAGGCTGACTGTATATGAGAACAACAACCACTGTATGTTCTAATAGGCAAGCTTGTAATCCTAAAGTTTTTTTTTTTTTTTTCCCCCAACAAAAAATATTTTCGAAGAAGAAAAATATCTATTACATTAATGCCTTTTTAATTTCTTCTTATTTTCTTTGGAACTAAAATGGAATTAATTTTGATGGATTTTAATTTCAATTTTTAACAGCCATAATTTTAGCCATAGTTTTTTTTTTTTTTTTTTTTTCTGATGTTATGTTTTCCATTTCCTGTGAAATGCAGTTTGGATTAAGTTTTCTAGCTATAATTGTATTTTTGTTTGTTTTTATTTTTGAATTGCATGTTTTATTTTTTTGCACAATCGGTTTTATTTTTAAATGTGATTTTTAAAAATATTTTATATAATTTTTTAATATAATTTTAATTGTATAATTTTTAGATTTTTTAACATTATACCTGGAAATGAAATATAAGTGTTAAACTTCATGCTGATGGTTATATAGATTTATTTATTTTATAGGCTATATATGTTTTACAGTTTTTCTATTTTTTTTTTTTACTTTTTAGACATTTACCTGCAGTACTATAATCCGAGCCTCATCAGCATCACACCTGAAGCGAGGTAACTACAGCTCACACTCCACAAGATTCCAACAACAAAAACAAGAGTGCGAGTGTAAAGTTTTACGCCTCTAATTCTCGTTTCTTTCACAGCCTTTTCGATGCCGTTTATTCCTTACTGAAGCACAAAATCCACCGTCTGCCTGTCATCGACCCCGAATCTGGGAACGTCCTCCACATTTTAACCCACAAGCGAATTCTCAAATTCCTGTATATATTTGTTAGTAAGACCATTTTCGTTTATCGTCATTATAATTTTATCCTCATTCCTTGCCCTGCCCTTAGTATTTTGAGATTGCAGTGTCGCAGAAAACTTCCTGTTTACTTCCTGGTTTCCCCAGTTCCTACTCCAGGACTATCTTGACCACACCCCCTCATAATTGTTATTTCCTGTGTCTAGCTTTATCCTGTTTATCCTGTTTATAAATATTAGTTTGGTTGACTGTATCATTGGAAAGTGTTGCATGTGTTAACAGGTATTTTAAACTTATTTAAAATTTTTTTAGCCTCCCAGTGCCTTACTGGTTTCCCAGTGGCTTCCTGGTTTCCCAGTGGCTTTCTAATTTTCCTTTGCCCACAAATCTTCTTGGTTTCCCACTGGTTTCTTGGCTTCCATATACCTACCTGTTTTCCTAGTGACTATTTGTTGTCCAAGAGGTTTCCTGGCTTCCCAGTACCTTCCTGGATTTCCAGTGACTTCCTGTTTTCCCAGTGGCATTCTAATTTTCCAGTGGCCTTCAGATCCCCCCCACCATGTACCTACCTGTTTTCCCATTGGCCATTGGTTGTCCAAGTGGTTTCTTGACATCCCAGTACCTTCCTGTTTTCCATGTAGCTTTTGGTTTTCTGCGTGGTTTGCTAGTTTCCCAGTGGCTTTCTGGTTTTAGAGTTCCGTGTGGTTTCTCGGCTTCCCAGTACCTGCTACTTTTTTCAATGGCTTCCTGATTTCCCTGTGCCTTTTAGCTTTACTAGGAATTCCCAGTGGTTTGTTGGTTTCCCCGTGATTTTTAAGCTTTCCCAGTGGTTTCTTGGCTTCATAATACTTACCTGTTTTCCCAGTAGCTTCCCTGGTTCCATAAGACTTTCTGGTTTCCCAGTGGCTTCCTGGTTTACCAGTGCCCTTCAGTCTTCCCATTGTTTTTGAACTTTCCCTGTTGTTTTCTTGGCTTCGCTGTACCTGCTAGTTTTTCCAGAGGCTTCCTGCTTTCCCAGTGGCCTTTAGTTTTCCCTGTGCCTTTTAGCTTTCCCAGTGCCTAGGCATCCCATTCTGTACCTTCCAGTTTTCTGTTTTTCATGTGGCTTCTGGCTTTCCCACTGGCTTCTGGTTTTCCCAGTGGCTGCTGGTTTTCCCAGTGGCTTCTGTTTTTCCCCCTGGCTTCTGGTTTCCCAGTGGTTTTCTGGTTTTCCCAGTGGCTTCTGGTTTTCCCAGGGGCTTATGGTTTTCCCAGTACCTTTTAGCTTTCCCAGTGGTTTCTTGGCTACCCAGTACCTTCTAGTGTTTTATTGGCTTCTCAGTGGTTTCTTTGTTTCTAGTAGGCCTTCTCCTTTCCCAGTCACTTCCTGGTTTCCCAGTTTTCTAAGGGTTTCCCAGTGATTCCTGAGTATAGAATGTTAACAGTGCATGTCACTACCTAAGGTCCTGCTCTATAATCATGTACAGCCCTAATAAAGACAATTTCGCGCTCACGTCCACCTGCCTCTGGCCGGCATTTTGTTATGTGCAGAGAGCCACGATCCCAACGCCACAATTTCTGCAGAGGACAATTGAAGAAGCGGGAGTCGGGACATTCAGAGACATCGCCACCATACAGGAGACGGCCACCGTGTACGACGCTTTATCCATTTTTGTGGAGAGACGAGTATCTGCTCTGCCTGTGGTGGATGAAAATGGTAACACATTCTCGACTCAAAGACATCAAGCAAAATTAATATACATATTCTAGTATTATTATTATTATTATTATTATTATTAAGATTTTCTGTTTTCTAGGTAAGGTAGTGGCTCTTTACTCAAGATTTGATGTGATAGTAAGTAAAATCTAAACTTTAATCCTCTCCTTTATCCTAAGTGTCATTCTTTTTATGATTATATATTTTGTATATATTTGTTACGCAAATGTTGCACAACGTTAAATGTAACTATAGACGGATAAAAAAAGGCATAACTGCTGACGATTTCCTGTGGTACGAGAGGAATAAAGCGCTTCGGGACATGCTGTTTTAGGCGAATAATCAGCTTTGGCATAGTAACATGAATATCCGCCTCGTCCCACCTCTCTGTCGTTGATTATTTTCCCATATCGGCACGTCACCAGGTGTTTTATTCCTTACTTATAGTACAAATTACAATTATAAACACTTACAAAATGTCTGCAGGTGTTTTTGATGCTTTTACTTTACATTTTAATACCTTAAATAATATTTAAAATGTAAGAATATCTAAAAATGATATATATATATTTAAAAATCTTTAAATATTAAACCATTTTTTTTTTTGCAAATATCATACTCCAGAATAACAACAGCAATAGTTTGTGCACCCCTAGATTTTGCCCTTCTGTTCAGTTTGCTAACCCTGATCAATAACATAATGAATTTATTACAATTTCATCATTGTATCGTCATTTTTTTTTTTTGTTAATTGTGTGTTTTGATTGCAGAATCTGGCAGCACAGAAAACCTACAACAACCTGAGCATGAGCATGAAGGAGGCGTTGAGGAGACGGCGCTGTTTCGCCGAGGGAGTTATTAAGTGTTATCCTGACGAAACGTTGGAGACTGCTGTCGACAGAATCGCTAATGCAGAGGTGGGCAGATGTTTTAAACTGATGCCAAAATATACCAAATAGTTGAATATTTGAATGTTTTTTGTTTGTTTGTTTGTTTGTTTGTTTGTTTTGTCGTGTTAGCCAGTTTGATAACATGACAATATCCAAAAACTGACCAAATTTACATAATATGTTCATAATTATATAAATTATAATAGCAGGATTAGTCCGTATTAACACATTTAGGTTGAAAATACAGCTATTAAATCCTTCTCTTGGTACAGTTCTGCCTTCAACCTTTGAGAGGCGGAGCTTAAAGGCTAGCACGCATTTTTTCCGTAGGAGCTTCGCATGTTAACATCGGAGTTATAACGTATGAGTTAACACTCGGAAATACGCCAGAAGAATCTATTTCTTCCCCAATAAAAACGTTAGATGTTTTGAAATCTCGTATATGAACTGACCAGATGGAAGCCCCGCCCCCTTTATTGCTTGACTAACCTCGACACTACGTCATTTTCTAGTGTTTTTAAGCTTTAATGTTATCAACAAGCTAGCCAGCTGACTGCGTTACAGCTTTAACAAGCGAATATTTTTGTACGTTGAGTGATATCATCTAAAGCAAATACTCACAGTACATATACAGTATAATTCATTCCAAATGAAAGAAGTGCTACTTTGTTTGCTGTGAGCGGCCATTTTGATTTTGAACTCGGAGTTGAGGTAGAATAATATTTCGTCTCGACATGAGACGTCGCGTCCTTCGCTTTCTGTCACGGTAAATAACGAATGTTTGGAGTTCGTTAATGCGAAATAAAATCTATCAAAGTAGGTTAACCTTAGCTAACATTAGACACGTATATAGTTAACTTCAGCTAGCTAGATTTATTAAAGACGTCACGGAAGTTTAATAAATAAGATTACACTTAAATAAACAAACAAACAAATAAATAAATAAGAACTTTAAACGTAAGATTAAACAGGTTTACAACGTTTTCGTAAACACTTTCTGATTAACTGTACGAATTTTACGTAACTTTCTTTTTTAGAATAGGTAGAAAGAAAGTGTTAGGGTTAGCGACGGTGTGTTAAATGTGCTGCTGTCTGTCCTCGTGTTCAGGTTCACAGGCTGGTTCTGGTGGACCGAGAAGACGACACGGTGCGAGGCATCATCTCCCTCTCAGATCTTCTCCAGGCCATGATTTTATCTCCAGCCGGAATCGACGCTCTGCTCGCTTAGCCTTAATGTGACGGGTTCACTCCTCATCCTGTGTTCACGCACTTCCTCCTTCTCCTCCATCACGTGCCACAGGTGAAGTTTTCCCACCTTTACTCTCAGCACACACACACACACACACACACACACATACACACTCACACACACTCACACACACTCACACACAGCAGAGACTCGAGCATGAGCTGCTTTACTCTGTCTGTGCTTTATTATTTATTTATTTTTGGTCTAAATGTTTATTCCTAGTTATTACGAGCTGTACTGACATCTTACAGATGTAGATGAAAAAAAAAAATAAATAAAATAAATAATTAATTTTCCATTTTAGTGAAAGTATTTCCTTTGTTTTGGTGTTTTTTGTTTTGTTTTATTTTTATTTCTTTATTTTACAATTGTTTTCCCATTATTTCGTTTATTTTTTTCTGTTTTCTTACACATAAATTTCTTTTTATTGTATATTTTTTCATTTATTTTATTTAAAATACTTACTCTATTTTGTTATTCATAGTTTCTTTTTTTCATTTCATTATTTATTATTAAATGAGTATTTATTAATATTATTATTAGTAACATTAATTACTAATTAATAATTATATTTATTAATTTATTCTGTTCTTAATATTGTTATTATTAAACTATTTGATTGTTGTATTTTTTCAGATATTTATTTTCTTATTTTTCTGATATGTTTATTGTATTTTATTAATATTTGTGTGAGTTTTATCTCCTTATGCTTATTTTTGTACCTGTTTCTTTTTTTTATCCTCATTATTATTATTATTATTATTAATGATTCACATACTCATTATCATCTAAAGGTAAATATGAAAAGTTTTGTATTTTTCCTTCCACAGATATTGCAGAGTAACGAGCCGTGATGATCTCTCTCTCACACACACACACACACACACACACTCACACACACTCTCTCTCTCTCTCTGTGGAAAGAAGAAGAGCTTCATCAGATACTAAACTGATTTGTTTTGTTTGTTGTAAATAACTTTTTGTACGATTTGTGTTCACACCGCGGTAATTAAATTAAACACCGGCTTTGCTGAAATATCAAACGAACTTGTTATTCATTATTACACGTTTAGCGTTTTTGTCGTACAGGACAGGAAGTAGTACAGGAAGTAGTACAGGAAGTAGTACAGGAAGTAGACCGTGAAGCCCAAAGTCATGTGATCATCTGCTTTTTCCTTTGATTACTAAAATATTAGAATGTGTACGAATATTTAACTAATCTAGTTAACTTAATACATGAGGAGTGTGTGTGTGTGTGTGTGTGTGTGTGTGTGTGTGTGTGTGTGGTGGTTCATGTCACAGAAAATCATTAATATGCACAAATATTCTTTGAGTCAGATATTAAACTACGCTATCGTTCCACTTTATTATTAATGTGTCGTGTTTATAGGAATAAAAAACACAGTTAAAGCACAAACATTAACACTGCAATAATGCAAAACACACTCGCTCCTCAAAATACTTTTATCTCTCTATCAGTCTGTCTCTCTATCTATCTATCTATCTGTCTACAGTATCTGTCAACTTGTCTGTCCATCTATCTGTCTGTCTGTTTATCTGTCTGTCTATGTGTCTGTCTTTCTCTATCAGTCTATCTATCTATCTATCAACTTCTCTGTCTGTCCATCCATCTGTCTGTGTCTGTTTATCTGTCTATCATCTTGTCTGTCTGTGTCTATCTTTCTCTATCAGTCTGTCTGTCTATCTATCTATCTATCTATCAACTTCTCTGTCTCTATCTATCTTAGTATTTATCAACTTGTCTGTCTGTCCATCCATCTGTCTGTGTCTGTTTATCTGTCTATCTATCTGTCTAACTGGCTGCTTGTATCTATCTCTCTATCTGTCTGTTGTTGTCGTCTTTTTTTCATCGTATTGTTGTTCCATCCATCCATTCTCTGTTCCGCGTATCCTACACAAGGCGGGGGACTCTGCACAGGGTGCCAGTCCTTCGCAGGGCACAATCACACACACACACACACTACAGACAATTTCGAGATGCCAGTCAGCCTACAGCGCTGGGGGAGGAAACCGGAGTACCCAGAGAAAACCCCTGAAACACGCAGAGGACATGCAAACTCAGCGCACGCAGAGCGGAGACGGGAATCGAACCCACAACCCCTGCAGGTTCACCAGACTAATCACCAAGCCACTAATCCCTGTACTGTGGAGTTATTTCAGTAATTAAAAGCACATTGCTATGGACGTTGTGTGTGTGTGTGTGTGTGTGTGTGTGTGTGTGTGTGTGTGTGTGTGTGTGTGTGTGTGTGTGTGTGTGTGTGTGTGTGTGTGTGTGGTGTCCAGCAGATGGCGCTAATGACACAACATTCCTCCCCCTTTAGCGCAGTAAACAACACACACGTGACATGTACCACGTGACCGCTCCCAATCGGATATGTAGTGCACTAGGTAGGGTGCAGCGCTGCGGTGTTTAACCCGGATGATAGTGCACTGTGTGTAGTGAGCAGCGCGCGGTTTGGGATTTGGCCTGTTTTGGTACTGCGTGACGGCTGTACGGACACTGTAGAGCCGCGTGACCTGGCAGCGACGCAGCGCTTCATAACACAAAAGCCGAGAGAGAGAGAGAGAGAGAGAAAGAGAGAGAGAGAGAGAGAGAAAGAAAGAGAGGAGGAAAAGAAAGGAAAATGGCGAGCGGGGAGGAGGCCGCGCGCCCGTCCGTCCCGTCCTCCTCCTCCTCCTCGGGCAGTGCGGTGGGGCTCGAGGCGCTGTTCCCGGCCGCGTGCTCGGAGCGGAGCGACAGCCCCGAGCTGCTGAGGCTCCGGCGGCGGCTGCAGCGGTGGCTCGCGCCCCACGAGCGCGCGCTGCTGTGCGCGCAGAGACTGCTGGTGTGGGAGAGGCCCGTGCACAGCGCCGTGGCCGCGCTCGCGCTCAACACCGCCTTCTGGTAAGCGCTCTGGACATGGCGTCGAATAACGGTTTTAACCGTCATTTAAACCAACCGAACCAAACCGTCTTTATTCATTTATTTATTCATTCATTTATTTATTTACTTATTCATTTGTTTATTTTATTTTTATACAAAATGTCCGTCAGGAATCCCTCCGACTTAGCCGAGATGCTAATGAGTCAAGGCAGCTTTAGCTTAGCTCCCTGCAGGATAAATCCCAAATTGCCTCCTTTTGTTTTTTTTTTCGTTTTGGATGTAGTGCACTTTTTTCGGTGTATGAGATGCGCCATTTTGTGTCCTACGTAGTGCGCCTATGTAGAGAGTAAGTGCGCATTTGGGACACAGCCGCAGGGTATATTTGCTTACAGTGTTTTGATGGTGAAATGCGACGTTAGTGCTTGTGTATAAATTAAATAATAAATTTTCTAGTCGTTTAATTGGAAATTTAAGAACATAGTTGTTGAATTAGAGTGAAAAAAAAAATGGCGTACTTTTATTTATTTAGGCGTTTTTGCCATTTGTGGCCTGTGTTATGGCAATCATTACACTGGAGTTATCATAATAATCAATGTAATATTAATTATAATAAAAATAATGATTAAGAAATTAATAAAATATTTAGAGATGTGTTTTAAGTATATATAAAAAGTATATGTATCACCATATTAATAGGAAAACATGACAGTATATTTTGCTGGTTCGCATAAATAAAATTACAGCTTATATTTTTATTTATTTGGCAAATTAAGCAAATCTTTTTTTAATTATTTTATTTTATTTTTTTGCTGGTGACCTAAAACCAAACTCTGTAAAGTATTTTGTCTGAATTCTGACATTGATCACATTTTTATTATTATTATTATTTTTTTAACTCCCCTGAAAAATATAGCATAATATTTTCTAATGAAATATTTTCTAATCCGTCTCATCTGGGAAGCCAGGTTTAGGATTTAAAATCTCCAGAAATATTATTTCCAGCCATATGAAATTTGGCAGACGTAAAGACAGACTTGTTTTCTATCTTATAATTCAAATAAATGAGGGTCGCTGACGTTTAACACGTTTAAACGTTATGGTGTAATTGACGCAGCGCTTCGTAAAGTCGTACGTATTCGATGTCCAGAACATGGGCTGAAATCTTGTCAGGTTTGAACACTTTTAGCACACGTGTCTATTAAAGTGGGGTCTTTAAGCCCATAACGTCAGTCACGTATCGACATTTTGCGCCTTTTCCCATTTTGAGGACCCCATAAGAAAAAAAACAAATAAAAAACAAGACTTCTGTGGTGAGCATTTAGACAAAACAAGTTTGTCTTTACATCTGCCAAATGTCATATGGCTGGGAGTAATATTTCTGGACGTATTAAATCCTAAAACATGGCTTCCCAGGTCAGACATTGCCATGGAAACGTATCAGAACCTACATTGAAACCAAAACGAAACTATAAAACACAGAATAATAAAACATTATATGACGTTTAAACGAACGTGTCTGAGAAGGAAATGCGTTCGGTGGTTATACGCAAGTTACTGAGTTCCTAGCTCGTAAATGTTAATAGTCATGTGATCGAGTGCACCTTGCATGGCCACGCCCCCTCTGACAAGCGCCTGTAAAACATTAGCTGCGTTTACAGCATGTCGTAATTACCGTAATTACGAGATGACAACCCGGACGTTCTACTCGGAGCTGTTCACGTCCTCAGACTCGGAATTACGCATAACAGTCTGTTCTAGCTACGTTAACCTGTACTGCGTATCTTTCGTTTATTTTTAGATTACACTTGCATTATTAAAATATTAATAATAGTCAATTATACAAATTATTACGAGAGAACTACTTAACTACATTTTAATGCTGAAGCCGCCGCCATTTTGATTTTTTCCACATGACGTTGCAGCGGTCAGATGGTACAAGTCGAAGTTTACAAGACGTAATTACGATTTCTACAAGGACACGAACAAACGTTTTACAAGTCGAAATGTCGTAATTACGGTAATTAGAATGAGATATATGTCATAAAGACACGCCCTCTATATGTCTGTGATCTGTACGTTACTTAATGAAAAACTAATCCCGTCCGAATCGTATTTTTTCCCAGGCTGTTGTCGTCTACTTCTTTGCGTCCTCTGTTTCTCATCGGTGCGTCCCTGCTCGCCTTCACCCTGTTGGACAGATGGAAGGACAAGCTGCCTCAGATCGCTGTTCTCTACGCAGAGGCACCCGGGATAGAACGGTACGAACGATGAATTATTAATCTTAAAAAAAATCACGTATCAGATTACAAGTCAATGCACCACACCCTAAAAGTAATCAGTATAAGTACATGTATTGTTTTGTGTAACTTTATCACGTCGCTGTTTTATATCCTGATGAAGACATTTCTCATCTTCAGAAAGAAAAAGATGTTGGTTTGGTATTAAAATCATAATTCCAGATTATTTTAAACTTGTTCTTAAATGTGTGTTCGGTTTAGACATTGTGTCTATAGACTCATGATTGAGCTGAAAATTATCAAAAAAAAAAAAAAAGAATAACATTTTTCTTGTCTTCTTTTTAATTCGAGCCAATCGACATGTGATTCTGAAATGACTGACAGTTGTGTAGCTGTTCTGAACTCTCTGATGTGAATTGACCATGCCTGGAAGCTCCGCCCACTTTTCTTTTATGTCAAAAAACGTAATCTTTTGGTCGATGTTTTCGTCTCAACTTGATTTTATGTTGAAATTTAAAAGTTTTATTGCATTATTGATTTAATTTATATTTAATATGACAGCACAAATAGAATTAAAAAAAAAAAAAAAAAAGTTTTATTTATTTATTTTTTTTTTTTACAATAAAAAATTACAATACGGTGTCCCACAAGTCTCTGTTTTAGGTCCGCTATTGTTCTGACGATACCCGATTATATTTCTCAGTTCAGAAATTTCGGACAAGGTTTCCGCCTATGATAAGGTTTCTGGTTTCGCCCTGGACTGTTCTGTAAAACACAAAGCTAGAGTTAAGAGCCTCGGGGTAACTGTAGATGCTGGATTTGTGTAGACTGGTGTGTGGTAACGTGTTGCTGGCCGGCTGCCCCGCTGCCACTTCAAGGAAGTTTTAACTTCAGAACGCAGCAGCTCACGTCCTTATCAGACAAAAAAGTATGTCAGAGCGCATTTCTCCATTCTTACTCAAGTTACAGTGTCGAGTTCTGCATTAACCACAAAGTCCTTATGCTTATGACATTTAAAGCGCTGAATGGTTTAGTTGTGGCGTATCTTGCTGATCTCCTGAAGCAGTACAGCGCATCCCGAGCACATTTCTGCCACGTCGTAGTATTTAAAAAGGTATCGAAAGTTTGATCGATTTTCAGTACTACAACGTGGCAGACTTTTTAAAAATGATAACATAGTAAACAATTAGGATTTTAACGTAGTAAACATTTAAAATTGTAACCTGACGATTTGAATTTTACCGCTTTCGATGATTTGAATTGTAACATGCCAAACTTTTTTTCATTTTAATATGCTAAACAATTTGAATGTGATCAACGAGGTAAACTGTTTTAATTTTTAACATGTTAAGTGATTTAAAGTTTAACGTGATAAACTGTTTAAAAACATAACGTGGTAAACGATGTGAATTTTAACGTAAACAGTTTAAATTTTAACGTGGCAAACTTTTAAAAAAATTTTTAACAAGGTAGATGTTTTGAATTGAATATGACAAACATTTTTAATTTGTACGTGGTAAGATTTAACGTGGTAAACAATTTGAATTATAACATTCCATACTTTAGACACAGTTTACTAGACCGTAACTTGGATCTAGTAACGTTAAACAAGTAAGTTTTGTTGGTTGTCTTGGAGGGAGTTCATTTCATACCGAAGCTTAAGAGCTTTAGAAATGTTTGATTTCAGCGTTTGAACTTTGTTTAATAGGAAATGAAATGCTGCCGATTACTTGTTTTTTTTTTTGTTGTTTTTTTTTTTTAAAGAGTTTTTAAACTGATGCTTACACTACGTCTCATGACAGCTATCTGCCCTCTTCCACATACACAAGCTCTGATTGACTAGTATGTCTCTCTCTCTCTCTCTCTCTCTTTATTTATTTATTTATTTATTTTTGGCTCTCTTGGACTCCTGGCTACGGACGAGTCGGGATTTCAACTTGCGATCTCTTGACTATTAAAACTTCAACAAATTTTTGAAGTTAAATTATAAATCATTAAAGTAAATAATAGGAATGTAATGCAATGTCATCTGTATCTGTATTATCTGTATCATCTCAATGTCATCTCGATCTGTATTCATATCCACACCCGTATTCAGATTTAAACCCGAAATGGGCGTGGCCTAAACCGGAATAGTTCTAATTCCCTGAAAATGTAAACAAGCTAGTAGTGTAATTTAAACTACTGTGACCCTGACCAGGCTGTTACTAAGGATGAACGAACGAAGCGGTGATGAAAGTGTATTTCTGTGTTGTGATGCGTATTTTTTTCACTACACAGAGAGAGCATGAGCGTCCACCCGAGGCTGCTGAGCGTGGCCGAGCTGAGCCACCACCTCGCCGAGAGCTACCTGACCTGCAGCCTCTACGTCCAGGAGATGCTTCAGTACAAACGCCAGAATCACGGCAAGGTGAACAGAAAGCTTAGAACCGTGACCTCGGCTTTCGACAGAATGTCTGTCATAGCATTTTTTTTTTTTTTTTTTTTTTTTTTTTTTTTTTTTAATATGCATTTATTTTGGCAACTATTTCTGCCCATATATGGACGTTTAAACCAGAACCAAGGGCAAGACTACCATAGAAGGGAATGGAGGGGAATGTGTGCCAAAATAAATGAATACATGCAAATAAAAGCTCTGGAGAGACTAACCACTTGAGAGAGCCAAAACTAAACACACACACACACACCCAACACACTCGTATGACTTGCACAGTCACGCCACTTTAAAGAAGACTAACAATAGCAACAAATTGCTTTATTACTTTATTATGAATTATTGTGTATTGTTGCTTTTTTGCTTTCTTTTGTGACTTCGAAGATGGCTGCATATAAAACTCCTCCCTGGATTTTCAGGTTGTTTATGCGTCCGTGTGTGTGTGTGTGTGTGTGTGTGTGTGTGTGACGTTCGTCTCTTTCCTCCACTCAGTTCTGTGTGGTGACGTGTTCAGGATGCCTGCTGCTGGCCGTGGTTGGACACTACATCCCCGGAATCATGATCTCCTACATTATTTGTGAGTGGACCCGCTTTATTTTTTATTACTTTTCACTATAAAAGTGAGCGATTGTAGTCGCACCTACGTTTTTAAACCATTTACTACATCTAAAGCGAAGTGACGATAACTAAAATAAAGGAAAAGGTTATTTAATATTTCTCATTTCTCGTATTTTATAACACGTATAAGATCATTAAGCCTATTTTTTTATGTACATTTAGCAAATTTCAAGGTTAAAATGGTGTTATTTTATTGCCGGATAATTTTACTTCCTTCTAGAAATAAAACAAAAAATATCTAGAAATAGGCTTCATCTAATAAAAAGAAATATTTGTTAATATTTGAGATTTCTACTTGCTAAAATATTGTTTGCAATGTTGCTGGCAGCTACGGTGATCGAGAAAGTAACAATTAAAGCTGTCAGAATAAATTTCCATAGTATTTGCATATTCGAAATAGAAAAAAAAAATCCACATCTGTACTATTTTACTGATTTAGTTGCATAATGTTCGTATTAGAAAACATTTTTCCAAATTATTGTGCCCAAAAGACCCCAAATGTATTAGTTTTCGAATTAATTTTCTAATCAATTCATATTAAAAATACAAATTTTAATATTATGTATAATATTTTAAGTGAATAAAATGAACTTCTCATGTCTGGACAACTAAAAAAAAATTATTTGTTATTAAAGAAAAAAGTTATTTTGGCAATATGTAATTGTATAAAGCATACTAATATTGGTGATTTTTTTTTTTTTTTTTCTAGTTTAATAAAAATTATTTTATTACTAATGAAACCCATACAGTCGGCTAAAACTAGAAGTCGCACTCAAAATATTTTAAGATCCCAGCTACCATCTGTTAGTTTTCTGTAGTACTCAGAAGCTGGTAAATGCAGATACGAGGGTGCCAACATTTACGGTTTAGCTGTAGCATTTACGATTTTTGACCCTGTGCTCTGGT